>NC_136261.1:244296467-244548967 GCF_964187855.1 Myxine glutinosa
GCGAGTTTAAATTAACCTCAACTTCCCCCTCCCCATCATCACCAACCACGTTAGCCTAGCCGACATGGGGCGAGTTTAAATTAACCTCAACTTCCCCCTCCCCATCATCACCAACCACGCTAGCCCAGCCGGCACGGGGCGAGTTTAAATTAACCTCAACTTCCCCCTCCCCATCATCACCAACCACGCTAGCCCAGCCGGCACAGGGTGTGTTTAAATTAACCTAACCCTCCCCCTCCCCTTAATCACCAAACACGCTAGCCCAACCGGCACGGGGCGAGTTTAAATTAACCTCAACCTCCCCATCACCACCAATCACGTCAGCCCAGCTGGGACGGGGCGAGTTTAAATTAACCTCAACCTCCCCCTCCCCATCACCACCAACCACGCCAGCCCAGCCAGCACGGGGGGATTTTAAATTAACCTCAACCTCCCCCTCCCCATCACCACCAACCACACTAGCACAACCGGCACAGGGCGAGTTTCAATTAACCTCAACGTCCCCTCCCCATCACCACCAACCACGCCAGACCAGACCGCACGGGGCGAGTTTAAATTAACCTCAACCTCCCCCTCCCCATCACCATCAACCATGGGACCCCAGCCGACATGGGGCGAGATTAAATTAACCTCAACCTCCACCTCCACATCACCACCAACCACGCTCGCCCAGCCAGCACGGGGCGAGTTTAAATTAACCTCAATCTTCCCTGCCCCATAACCACCAACTATGCTAGCCCAGCTGGCACGGGGCGAGTTTAAATTAACCTCAACCTCCCCTTCCCCATATCCACCAACCACGCTAGCCCAACCGGCACGGGGTGAGTTTAAATTGACCTCAATCTCCTCCTCCCCATCACCACCAACCACACTAGCCCAGCCGGCACGGGACGAGTTTAAATTAACCTCAACCTCCCCCTCTCTATAACCACCAACCACGCCAGCTCAGCCAGCATGTGGCGAGTTTAAGTTAACCTCAACCTCCCCATCAGCACCAACCACGCCAGCCCAGCCAGCATGGGGAGAGTTTAAATTAACCTCAATCTCCCCCTCCCCATCATCACCAACCACGCTAGCCCAGCCGGCACGGGGCGAGTTTAAATTAACCTCCCCTCCCCATCACCACCAACCACGGTAGCCCAGCCAGTATGGGGCGAGCTTAAATTAACCTCAACCTCCCCCTCCCCATATCCACCAACCACGCCAGCCCAGCCGGCACGGGGCGAGTTTAAATTAACCTCAACCTCTCCTCCCCCGCCCCCCCCCCCCCATCACCACCAACCACACTAGCCCAACACCACCGACCAAACCAGCATAACCACCAGCATCACCGCGTCCCCATCGAAACCCTAAAACGGTTCTTCACACTTACCACCCTCGGCGTTGTCTCGATGGTCAACAGGTTACCAGGGCATTTCCTGCGCCCGCACGTCGCCTGTAAAATGACACGGCTCTTTACTGCGTGAGAGATGAAATCCATAACGGCGGCTCGGAAAGGCCGCGAGGCTACGGCCGCTGAGATGGTGGCCCCCGGCGCTTCGAAAGCACGTTATGGCTGAATTATATGTTCCATCAAGCACGCAGTGTGCTTTCGGGAGGTGAGGGTATGCGCTTTTTAAGGGGCTTCCTTGTTACTTTTACTGCCATACGTTCGCCATCTGTGCGGGAGAAAGTTTCCTTTATGTCGTCAAATGCCGCCGTACTCCACTCGGTTCGAGCTTTTAGCGTCTATGATCTTTTATGGCCGTCGCGTAAGGGTCCACTGAAAGGCACGTGACCTGTGATGGCTGGGAGTGGGATCGGGCAACGACGCCCAGAACAACCAAGTCCTTGCACCGTTATACCCCTCCCGCCCCCCAACTTGCTTGAAAATTATTTGAGCAGCTTTTTTGACAGTTGATCAGTAAATCTAATGCTGAAGACGAAAAGCAAAACATGTGTGGTTTATCATTGGAAAAGTTAAAATGAATGGAAATGGACTCTGGAAAATTAAGTTTTCTAATTATAAATGGGTTTTTCTTTCATGAAAGCTGTGGATTTCCTGATGACTCCTCGTATATTTTCAACAAACAAACTAGATTTTCTTGCACATTTTGATTTTACTCACAGAAACTCTTTTTATGGTGGGTTGGGGATTGATATTTGGATCTCCATACGTTGATTTGTCGGAAAGTTTAAAAAAAAAAAAAAAAATTTTGGAGCGAGTGTTTTACCAAACCTGGTAGAATTAGCGTTAGAACATCGCTCTGAGTCTGGGCGGTAGGTGGTTCAAATCCAGGCCAAGTTATATCAAAGACTCTAAATTTGTACATGCTGCTTTCTTACTTGACGCTCAGCATTAAAAAGGAAAGAGCAACGACAAACAACCTTAGGTTGGTAATAATACCGCAGGCTTTGATGGGCTTTATGGCTCCTCCTGCATCGAAGTTCCTTATAAGGAAACTCGTGTTATTAACTCGAGGTGTCTGCCAATTATGACGTCATTTATGGACAAAACTAAAAATACATTGTTAAACTAGAACAACACTCTTCGACATCAGGACGTCGACTGATATTCCTCCGCCAACATTCCTTCAGCTGTTCACAAGTTATCACATTTTTACCTGACATGACCTTTGGCCTTCGACCTCAGGACCCCAAAATCTAATCACTTAATACTTACATCATTATACATATCTGTACCAAGTTTGAATTAGATCACTTCAGCCGTTCTCAAGTTATAGACCTATTACCGACTTTGACCTTTGACCCCATGACACCAAAATCTAATCAGTTAATCTTTACATCATTATACATACCTGTACTAAGTTTGAATTAGATCAATTTAGCCGTTCTCAAGTTATAGACCTATTACCGACTTTGACCTTTGACCTTTGCCCACAAAATCTAATCAGTTAATCATTACATCATTATACATACCTGTACCAAGTTTGAATTAGATCACTTCAGCCGTTCTCAAGTTATAGACCTATTACCGGCTTTGACCTTTGACCCCATGACACCAAAATCGAATCAGTTACTCTTTACATCATTATACATACCTGTACCAAGTTTGAATTAGATCACTTCAGCCGTTCTCAAGTTATAGACCTATTACAGACTTTGACCTTTAACCTCTTGACCCCAAATTCTAACCAGTTCATCATTACAGCATTATTATACTTATACCAAGTTTGAATTAGATCACTTCAGCTGTTCTCAAGTTATCGCGTTAACAAAAACCTATCACGGACTGACAGACAACTGGATGGACAACCTGTAAACATAATATTGCCTCCGTCGACAAACAAGTTTTGTCATAACACATCCACAGCTTTTTACTTCCGCCACCGAAGGTGGATGGAGGTTATGTTTTCACCCCTGTCTGTTTGTCTGTGAACATGATATCTCAAAAAGTTGGGAACGGATTCGGATGAAATTTGGTGGAGGGATTGGGTATGTGACAAGGACGAAATGATTAGATTTTGGTGAAGATCCGAATACGGATTTGGATACGAGGAAATTTTTAGTGATTCTTCGCCACTGAGAGATGGGGCCAAGAACGAGACACAGCAGGATATCTCAAAAAGTTGTGAATGACTTATGACAAAACTAGGTGGATGAGTTGGGTAAGTGTCAAGAACAGGCCGATTAGATTTTGGTTCACGTCCGGATCCGGATCTGACCTATCAGTGGGATACAAAACATAAACTGTTCAACCTGGTAGATTTAAAAAAAACTAATTAAAAAATTAAAGTACCGTACGTTAGATATCGTGCAATATCGTTTTTGTCCGGATTCTCTGAATTCTGAAGAATCATTTTAAAAATTCTAGTATCCAGATTCAGACCTTCACTGAAATCTAATAAATGAGTCCTTCTCACACACTTAACCTGTCCACAAAGTTTCATCCAAATCCGTTCATAACTTTTTGACATATCTTGCTCACAGACAGATAGACATCCTAAAATAGTTAACTTTCCTCCCATTAAAATTCTGTAAGGCATGTCTATACGAGGTAGTTCAATGTTAACCGGGAATCTTTTCGAGGTAATCAAAAAGTACTACGTACAGAGAAGTGGATGAAACTTGACCGAGTCCTCAAGGTATTCTGCTGTTACACTACACACTTGACCCATCCATGAGGTAGTGCCTATATACCATCATTGCCACAGATACTCAGTAGCTTCAGGACATGCGCTCTGCCATTTTCATAATTCCTAAACGTAGTGCCACCCACATGTTACAAAGCTAATAAAATGAAAGAGATGACAATCACAAGGTCGCAAGTGTGGACTGTATCAACTTCGAACTTCTAAATCCAAGTACACGAGAGTGCCCAGGTCCTTTGAGTTCTTGTGGAGAAGAGGTTCGTTGGTGCCCACCTTGGACTAACTTTGGAATTCCAATTAGGAATGAATGATTGCCTCAACACTTCCACAACTGACGTTTGGAGTTCTTTCCTCCACATACACACCACCCACATACATACCAAACATGGAGAGTTTCAGAGAGAAGTGGACATGGGAGAATTCCAGAATTGTTCTTCTGGAACTATATTGTTGCGGTTTTGAGAACCCACACTTGTAAATATGACATCATTAAAGGGTTATGGGTTGCACCCCACAGGTAGGCCACAAGCAACACGTAGGTCACCCTAGGACTTCAGTCATTTCATTAGTATGTGTATAGATAAGGCCATGTTTCCAATAGTTGAATCTGCGTTGTGTCAATCAAATAAGGAGTAGGCCCCATCCATTCATTTTGCCAGCCTCCCTCTCCAAGCGACGCAATTAAGCGCTAGCCATCGCCCTTGCCCTTTAGGGCCAGCGGCGTGTGCAACCTCGCTGGGCTTCCGCCCAAACCAGCAGCCTCCGCTGCCCTTGAGCTTGAGCTCGCTCAAACGCCGCCATAAGCCACGAGGTGAGGCCCGAGAAAGGGGGCAGAGCGCCAGGAAGAAGGTGTGGCCACGTCACCCAGCCATCAAAGGCGGAGCCGGTAAGACCTGACCAGCCAACCAGGGCTGAGGTAACATCGCCTGATAGGCGTGGCTTTTGGGCTGGCGGAGCGATCGCTGCTTCAGTTGTAAAAGCGCGAACGCAAAGCCCTTTCACAGGACTGTCCAGGACTTATTGGGAGAGAGCACATTTGAAGGACTGTAAGGAAGCACGCTGATTAACATGACTTACCAGAGGACTTATGCAGCGGCGCTCATTCAAGAGGACTTGTGGGTACATGCGCTTGGCAACAGGACTGATGAGAAGAGCTTGCCTTGAGAGGACTCGTTGAAAGATTGGTGTTGACAGGACGTATTGGGAGAGCGCACATTACAGCGAACTCGTGGGTACATGCGCTTGATCAGAGAGGGCTCGTTGGCATTGGGAGCTCAAAGCAGGACATTGGAGAGGGGGCATTTTGCGTGAGTGTGCAACTATTACGTACGCTAGTACCAGCCTTTCCCCTCCCCCCCCCCCCCCCGTCATTATAACTGTCCGTTCGCGTTACACTGAAGAGCTGCCTGCCGGGTTTCGTCCGCTGTGTAGCCTGGACCGGAACCGGATTGGAGCCTGGACGCGCTGGTGACCATCAACCTGTTCCACCCTACCATCTACAATCCCCGTGTGAGTGTGTATGTGAGACGGGCCCGTTTGTCCAGGGAATAAGATAAGACTGTTTAAGGCTGCTCCGTGGGCTTCTTCTTCCTCTTTCTATCTTGTACATTTCTTTCGTTTCCTCTTCATTCTGTAAATTGTTAATAAATTGCCCTGTTCTTTCTGGTTTCTCCTTAATCCGATCGCCCTAGTCTTTTCTCCATTGGGTAAATGTGGCACGATCGGAACCGCCATAATTGGGTCTAGTCCTTGTTAACTCGCATCGCTCAGCGTGTCCACTAACGCCGTGGTTCGGGCGGGAGTTATTTCCTTGCTTCGCGGTCGGTGTTAGTAATTAGGTATCAGGACTAAGTCGACCAATAACCCTATTTAATACCGACCAGAAGGAACGTTGTAACTTCCAGGACTCGCGTCGGCCAGATAAAAGGACAAGGGGATTACCCCCCCCCCCACCCCCTTGATAAGGGGAGAGTCGACGTCCGAGATCCGTAACAATTGGTGTCAGGAGTGGGATTTGGGACCCGAACCAAATTTTCTTATCTGTTGGACAAGATTTGGTCAAAATTACGAGCGGCCAAAATTTTAATTGAAAACCAAATTAAATCGTGCCATGGATAGCCAAGGCGATTGGATGCCGGTGAGGGTAGAAATAAATGAAGAATTAATAACCCAGGACCCCCGGGAAGAATTGGGAAAAGAGGGGAACATTGATAAGGGTGCGGCAGCTGGCAAAGACAATGGCGGCGCCTCGCACATGGCAATGAGGGCCGCGCCCGCTGCGCAAATGGGGGTGATAGATGTACAGGCCTTCATGACGCAATTCACCGCGATGCTGAAAGAAGAGGGGGACAGAACAAGAAGGGCAATGAAAGAATGGGGTAAAAACATGAACGAAACATTTGATCAAATGAATAGGGATATTAAAAAACGGGGGAGAACTTTGGGCGCAGGTTGAGCGAGGAGGTCACATCGGTATGCGATGGGGTAGCGCGGCTTGAGGAGCACGGGAAAAGCGAGGTGGAGCAAAGCACAGCCGGGTGGACCGGGGTAGAAATCGCGACATGGTGTATAGAGAAGCTGACGACCGCCGAAGTAGAAGGGAAAATTTTATTAGCGCCAGCGGTCGTCGAGGGAAAAGAGAATGAATTAATCATAGTGGAAATTGGGATTCAAGAGACGGCAGACTTAGAAGAGCAATCGCGGGAGGAAGAAATGGAATATGTCCAAAGTCCGTGTTCACATCATGATGCCGTACTTGCTAATCCCAATAAAGATTTGCAGGTGCGTGTGGAGAAGAGGATCCCGAAGGTAAGCCGGGCTGTATATGGCGCGAAAGGATTTTTCGCGTGCTTGGGATCCCGGCATCACCCGGGCGCTTGTGGACGGTCCGTGGAGAGGTTTATGAAAGAGAATGGCGCGCGTATGAGAAAAAAATGCGCGCCGAAGCGCGAGTGTATTACAGAGTGCGAGGAAGGATGCACGACATAGTGTGAAAGTGAGGGAGAATGCACAGTGGAGTGTATGTGTGAGAGTGAGTGTGATACAGAGAGTGAGATGGATGGAGAGAGTGTGCGAGGATGCACACTGGAGCGGGTGAATGGGTATGTGCAAGAGTGCACCCCCATGAGTGGTACGGAGTACTTACCGGAGCAGAGTGCGCAAGAAGGTGCACGAGAGGAGTGCGTAATGCAGTGTGCAGAAGGAATGAGTGCGCATGAGTGGTGTGCACCTGAGTGTGGAATGAGAGAGAATGCACGAGCGAGTGCAGTAGTAGAATGCGTGGGATGTATGGGAGGCGCTGGAGCGCCGGGATGTGTGAGTAAAGAAAGGGTCGCGAGGTGTGGATGTGAAAATGCGACTCGAGCATCGACGCTGACCGGGGCAGCGCTTAGGCCGACGTATAGCCGACTGTTACGGGGTCCTCACCGATGTCCTGGTCTCGGTAAACCTCCGAACCCCGCGAGGAGCCGCGGCAGAAAAATATATTACCCTGTGTTGAAAAATCAATCGTGAAACCACACCAATGATTATAAATGAACAAACTTGTATTATAAATCACACCCAGGTAATACGGTACAGTAAATGGCCATTCAGAGTGCCGCCATATACATCTTATATAAAGTCAAGTGACTCACGGCCCTGCCAGCAAATGAACGGACACTCCTCAATGTCTCTATGACTTTTCCCAAGGTGAATGGGATTCGCTCCAGCGGTCGATGGAACGAAATCCGGTCGAAGCCCGAATCTCGCTCTCCAGAGATGTTACTTCACCGCTCCCTCAGCAAACCGCAACGTAATTGGAGACGACGCGGTCACACCCCCTCCTGCCCGACAGACCATAGGATGTTGGGGATGACGATGAGACAAAGCAAGCGTTCACCGGTGTCCGAAACACGGGGTTCAAAAATTGGCTGACGGCTCTGGCTTGAGCCTATGCGACGAGGCAAGGATTCGACGGAATCTCAGCGCCCCAAATCTGTATACGCAGATTTCTCCTCTCCAGCGAATATTCTTATCACCGGATGTCCCTTCCAGGAACTCAAAATCCCCTCGCGGCTGTCGGTAAACCTGGCTCGTTACAGAGCGCTGACGTCACCATCTTCTCCGACTTTGTGCGCCCGCTCCTTCTTCCTCTTCACCTCATTGTCTTCTCCGTCAGTTTCCTGTTTCGCTTACAGTTATCCTTTTTAACTTTTGATAACCGTTCGTGAATAATAAACCTTGTGAAACTAATAATAATACATAATATCAGAAACTTGTCCAGTGGGTGAAAACTACAATAACGGAAGCCACAAATCCGTAACACCGACGCAAGCTCTCGGGGCGTGGTGTTCTTTGTGTGCTACGGGGGCCGGTGGGGATCATTGCTGCGGCGCTCTCGCAAGGAGCGCCGTGCACGATTCATGCCGGGCTCTGCCCTGTATGGTCGGTGCCGCGTCGTAGCGGCGACCGGCACGATTGCGGGGGAGAAAGGCCAGGTCAGACCTTCGCCCCCTGGCGGGCGCGGTGTTCCGACCGGGGGAGGTTGGGTCATCGGGCCAGAGACCGAAAGGCTCCGCGCCGGGATGGACCTTGGAACCTCCGCCCGAGTATGCCTCATCCACAGAATCGAAAATGCCGGACAGACCCAACCTACAGGAGACAGACCACCGCATGCATTGCTCGGCTTTTCGAAGTCGAGCTGTGAAAATGTATTTCCGCACCGAGGCTCAAGGATAGTGGACAAATCGCGATAGTGATGTAGAGGGATGGTAGCTCTACCATCCCTCACATTTTGGGGCAAAGGAGCTATAGTTTTATGGGGTTTGGCGGTATGAACAAGCCAGGGAGGGCTTGGATAATCGTTAGGGCTCTAGCGATGACCATAGGTGACTTGAGGGTTAAGTAGTGACATTGTACAAGTAGTGGGGATGTAGAGAGATTAGATGGATGATAATGACGAGGGATGTGCAGTAGTATAAAGGGATGACAGGGAAAGCACGAGTTTTAGAGGGGCAGTAGTTAGTTAGATTATGCAGTGTGTTTGTGGTGTAGTTAATTAAATGAGGAATTGAATGAGAGTCTTGCTGGTGAGCATGTTGAAATGAGGAATTGGAGTGTGGGAAAATCTGAGCGAATGAGGCAATGGTTTGGAGAAGTGCTGTATTGTTCGGGTATTGTGGATGAGTGTAATGGTGTTGAGTGAATGACTTGCATAGGATGCAAGTGGAGATTTGGGGTGTATGGAAACAGGTGTGTGGAATAAATGGTGTGGAGTGAGTATTGTGGGATGAGTGGAGTGGAGTGTATGGTTTGAAGGAGTGGATGGGGGAAGGATGGACCCCGTCACGAATACCCAGGGAGGGTAGTTTAAAAGTAGGTAGAGGGAGTAGGTAAATTGGTTGGATATTGACATCTGTGGTGCGGGTAGTGGAAAGTAGTGTTTTTGGTTGGGTGCATGAGTAAAGTGGAATGGCTGGGCGTGTGAGCCTGTTAGTACATATGGTTAAATGAGCACTCCGCCACTGGTAGTCTGTCGGCCAGGTGAGGCCGCAGGTAGGCTCTGGGAGCCAGTTAGTGTTCAGTTCAGTAGTGTTCAGCGGGGCCCGAGGATCCTAAAGAGAGGACCCGGGTAGCCCAATGCCAGAGGGGGTATAGAGGGGGTAAGTGCTAGGGAGGGCCTTCCCCAGGTCAGGGTAGAGTGAAGGAGCTCGGCAAGCTCGGGTGGCGACGTTCAGTGGTGGAGGTGCGCAGGTAAGTAGGACCTGCTAGGAGAGTCACACGACCCAGCCCCGAAATTGTGCGAGGGCACAGTATAGAAAAATCGGGGGAGTGAGACCCCAAATTGGTGAGCACCACAAGGATGGTCAATGGGAATTGGTTTCTAGAACCGCATAGTATAATGATGGCCAATGGATTGGCAGGGCAAGACCCCGGGTAGAGTAAAGTGTTAGTGTCATTTTGAAGAATAGTTAGGAGGAAAATCTCTTCACACCATCCGCATCCACTCACCAAGGTGATAGGACTCCACACCAGGGTTTGTGAACGATTTGGAATGTAAGACGCATCTTGAAGGAGTGTGACATTGTGTGTATTCCATCCCTTCCTTCTTGGGAGGGATTGATGATGAATTTGGTTTAAGGGATATATGGGAGACGAGACGTTAGCGACAAAATTGTAAATTGTGTAAATACGGGGAAGGGCAAGGGTAGTGTAGGTGACATGGGGGGTGACGTACGAGTAGGGATGAGCTTTCTCAGCTCGCTCTCCCGCGCCCTTCATGTCACATTGCCTTGTTTTGATGTGTACCCTTGTGCCCTTTCCCCTCGCTAACCTCTGCTTTGTCTGCCTCCCCACTCATGGACCATGGTCTTTTGTCCGAGGGGAGTGTGCAGGTGTCCTGAATCTTGCTGCCTACACCCTTGCTGCCTGCCTGCCTGCACCAGTACACCCTATGGACCACATGTTCTGTGGCCTAGCACCTATGGACCACACGTTCTGTGGCATGGCACCTATGGACCACACATTCTGTGGCCTGGCACCTCTGCTGGGACAGACCATTGTTGCCAGCAGTATCTGGCTTGCGGACCACTGTATTAAGTGGCAAACATGCCCAGCAGTCGGACCACCTGAGTTGGCCCTGCTGGCCATAAATAAAAAAGCAGACATGGTGTGTGCCCTTTTTATTAAGGAATTAAAGAACATCAAGCAAGAAGATCAAGCCAAGATACATCGGCCCAGCAGAGAAGCACCAGAAGACATCATTTATTATTTTAAAATGTTTGTTTTGTGCATTTTTGGTGCTTTTCATGCATTTGTTTATTATGGTGCATCTAGTGGTACATATGGGTATGGTGTATCAGTGCAGTGCATTGCAATTGGCATTTCCTCTTTTAAAAAAGTTCTGCTTTTTCCCACAAAAGACAGGTCCTGGGTTGCAGTGTAAATAATCAAATAATAGTAGTCTTGTAAATAATGCTCCCCACCGGCTCTATGTGTAGTTTGAAAACCATTCCGTAATTCGGTTAATTGTGGGCGTGAGTCAGTTAGGTAGGACGCAACGCAGCAGGGGGGACATAACTAGTGTTAAAACTGTCGCACTCAGGGTAGTAGGTTAAAAGTAGAGGGTAACTACACCTAAGTGTCACACTAATTGTTAAAAGATAGTCCTATTGTTTTGGCTCGGGACGAGCCTAGGAAAGGGGGGGGGGGGAGAGCGCACATCACAACGAACTCATGGGTACATGTGCTTGATCAGAGAGGGTTCGTTGGCATTGGGAGCTCAAAGCAGGACCTTGGAGAGGGGGCGTTTGGCGCGAGTGTGCAACTATTATGTACGCTCGTACCTGCCTTCCCCCCGTCATTATAACTATCCGTTCGCGTTACACTGAAGAGCTGCCTGCCGGGTTTCATCCGCTGGACCGGAGCCTGGACCGGAACCGGATTGGAGCCTGGACCGGAACCGGATTGGAGCCTGGACGCGCTGGTGACCATCAACCTGTTCCACCCTACCATCTACAATCCCCATGTGATTGTGTATGTGAGACGGGCCCGTTTGTCCAGGGAATAAGATAAGACTGTTTAAGGCTACCCTGTGTGCTTCTTCTTCCTCTTTCTATCTTGTACATTTCTTTCGTTTCCCCTTCTTTCTGTAAATTGTTAATAAATTGCCCTGTTCTTTCTGGTTTCTCCTTAATCCGATCGTCCTAGTCTTTTCTCCATTGGGTAAACGTGGCATGATCGGAACCGCCATAATCGGGTCTAGTCCTTGTTAACGGCCCAAATCCCGGCTCGCTTCGCTCGGCGTGTCCACTAACGCTGTGGTTCGGGCGGGAGTTATTTCCTTTCTTCACGGTCGGTGTTAGTAATTAGGTATTAGGACTAAGTCGACCAATAACCCTATTTAAAACCGACCGGAAGGAACGTTGTAACTTCCAGGACTTGCGTCAGCCAGATAAAAGGACAAGGGGATTAACCCCCCCTTGATAAGGGGAGAGCCGACGTCCGAGATCCGTAACAATATTTTAATAATCCACAGATTCTCAAAAATTCGCCGACCCATGATCCACATGTTCAATGAGTGTCCACATTCAATTGCTTGTGAGAATGCTCAAGATCACACACACCAATTCTCGGTCATTTGTTTTGAACTTACAACACCACCTAAACACGATTACATGAAGGAAATATACTCAGCAGCTTCAGGACATGTTTTGCTTGCTTCACCAGACTCCGGTGGTTTCATGGTTTGTAAAGCGTCCGCTCCGAGTCTGGGATGTCGGTGGTTCAAACCGCGGTCCGGTCATACCATAGATTTCAAAAATGGTACCTGCTGCTCCCTTGCTTTATGATCAGAATGCCAAAGGATAAGAGCAGGTGTTGGCATTCAAGCAGAAGAGGAAATTCCCCCTCACGGAATACTCAGCTAAGTGTGATGTGACGTCGCTGGCACCCAGAGTTCCCCAGGAAGTGACGACATTTCCCCAAAGCTCAGTGGCGGTGTTTGTCTCATCTAACAGTCTTGTGTTGTGTCTCCTGTATTCATCGCTATGTCCATGAGTGAGGCGTGTGTGGCATTTTCATCCATTCATTCATGTATATTCATCCATTAGAAAGTATTCATTGTAGAAATGGATGAACGTTCCCCCCGTTAAGTTAAAGAATGTCCACAGGCACGAATATCTCAAGTTCAGCAAAAGAACGTGAGTTCGGTGTACATCGAGCTCATTCAGCACCAGACATTTAATTACATTGCTTAATTGCAACTGAGAAATGCTTTACAATGACAATTTTGGAGTCATTAACAAGTGTAACATTAACAAGCACGCTATGTTGTTATTTTTTTGCCTAAACTCAGCTGTTTTACAAAATTGTTTTCAAAGTTTCAATTACACGAGCCTGCTTGAAGCCAAAGAGCCCGTGCACCAAGGAGCAGACGATTCAGAATGTTTTGCTTGCACAAGGAGTTGTTTGAACAAAAAAGTACTGACCTTAGGGGGGCTTACGGCCATGTAGGATAAGTCTTTGAAAAGGCAGATCAATCATCTTCAAATTTTAGATCAATGTCGACATAGAAAAAGAATCAATTCGGCTCTTCCGTCCTAGTGCGTCGGTTATGGCCCACTAAGAAACAAAGAAGGCTATATAGAGGTGGCACCCTGGCACAGGTGAGAATAAATGAGGCAGTTTGAAATTAGACTACTTTTAAAATAAAAACTAATGTACCGTAAGTTAGGTGTGTCTGAGTGTATTAATTTTTTTTGGAAAACGCCATTTTGAATGTCATTCTGCTTTTCAGCCCCACGCCGCATACCTTTCCACTTTTCGAAATTTACCTGCACACAATTTGTGATACCTTCAGCAGGTGCTCAACTGTTTTGGCCGCTTCTTGGAGAGAAGTGGACGTGGGAGAGACGATTGATTTTTTTTTCTGGAATTTTCCATGGTTGCCCACAAGGTTGCATCCTCCTGGATCTTCTGTGTTTATGCTCCAGAATTGCATTTATAGATAGATGATCATCGTTTCCACCACATTTGAGAATGTTCCTAGATCTTCCAAATGATGTACACTGAGAATGAAAAGAGCTACTTTTCAGGGTTGCCTTGTTCATTGTTCCCTGTTTTTTTGTGTTCATAGTTGAAGCCCGTGGAAGAGCTAGTACAGTGAATGGATCAGGATGTAACAGACAAAAACAGGACGCAAAACACACATGCACGGGGAAGACATATTGGACACAGAAGGAAACTCGAAGGAGGTGAAACTGGAAATTTGGAAGGAGGCATTTGGGTGGGGTTAACGAGGGTAGAAAAGGTCATGGTTTTGGATTGGGCACGATCTGAGATGGTGGCGAACATCTGTCTTGAAGAACTGGAGCGAAGAATGAGATTGAAGAGGATGTGGAGGTTAATTGTACAGGCGAGAAAAAAGAGGAGCAAATGAGTGGAGGTGAGCAGTGGTCCTGGATTTAAAGCGTTTCACCAGAAGAAAGTTGATGGGGGACCATGTGAGCTGTGCAGAAACCTGGGGGGGCTGGGGGGGGGGGGAGTATGGAAAGAGCAGGGGGTGCAAGACCTGCAGTAAGGAGTCGTAGAAGAAAGAGAGACCACCAAACTGTTTGTGATGGCGAAGTGATAGACCCATAGGTGTGGGTGTCGTCGTCTTTCTTAGTAGATGCATCATCACTCTCCAGTATATTGTATGCATCATCTCCAGTATGCATCATCACCCGTATATTGTGTTGATTTCTATGATGTTTGCTAATGTCTTTGTAATTCATTTAAAAGTACACTGATGGCTCATAATTCCAGTGTTTTATATTTTTGATGATGGTCTCGAAAAATAGCCCGACTATTTTCATGAAAAATTCCCACGAAAGACTCAGCTGAAACCGAGCATATGAATAGTGTACGATGGGTGTTTGAAAACTTCTGAACCCAAATATGTACGAGTGTAGGAAGCAACTTGAAGTTACTAGCAACGGTACCCGCCCTATGGGCGGGGCTTCAATTGGGAGGCCCAATGAAAAGGTAAAATATCAGAAATTGAAGGCTTTTTTAATTTTAAACGATTCATATAAACATCCGTTAAATCATATCACACGCAAATCATCAAAATCTCAACAGTATTTTTAGAATTTCAATAAAAAAACCACATCACTGTTCATATCGGTAAATATTATTCCATCGTGTTTCAAATCGTGATATCAACTGTACGCGTTTCTTTAGGAAAAAAAAATGGAATGATTTTGTATCGCGTTGGCAGCAGTGACGATATAAAAATGTTTGCCAAGAACTTCAAAGAGAGAAAAGGAACTTTTATCAGCAATGTCGTCTATCCTGAAGTTCTAAGCTGAAGAAGAGGTACAACACCATTCAATTTTTTTCCCAAAAGAAAAGTGTAGTTGATATCACAATTTGAAACATGATGGAATAATATTTACCGATATGAACAGTGATGTGGCTTTTTTATTGAAATTCTAAAAATACTGTTGAGATTTTGATGTTCCTAAAAAGAAATAGATGTTCCTAAAAAGCCAGGGCCGAGGATTCAAAAATATTTTGCCTTTACAGAGTTTTAGTGCCTAAAACGTGGAGTCGGAAAATGTGTTGGAGGCGGGAAATAACATCCAAAAGGACTGTTCAGAGGGGTTTGACTGGTAGAAAACTATTCGTTCATGATGGGGGGAAAACATAATGGAATGGCTTTATTTACTCCAACCCAAAATTCTGATCAATCAGAGATGTGAAGTTTCCCATGAATAAAATACACTTTCAACGCAGGAATATCCCAATATCCCAATATCCCATGCACTCACACACCTCACAATCCCTCCATAAGGATGAGCTTTCAAACACTCTAGTCTACTTATATAGTCAACCCATGGAAGAGCTGTAGTATCTGGATCTCCTTAGCCTCACAATCCGTCACAACCTGTCTTTGGGAGACCACATCACCAAACTGGTCAATAAGGTAGGACAACCCCTCAGTATTCTCCACCTTGGGCTTCCTCCACTGGAGACAACTGAGTCCAAGGCTCTATATGTTGTTGGCATAGCTCTGGAGGAGGCCAATTCCCAACGTCTGCCTCCCTTCCACAGCAGGCAAGTTGGTGGACTCCCAGTTTTACATCGCCTCACTTCTGACAACACTCTTCCTGCCCTCTTGTTTCTAAATCCCAGCACTACGAACCTAGGCTTCACACTTTCTTCCAGAAGCCCACGCCTGGATACCATTTCCAATTCTAATCCAAATGCTGACCTCCATTCCTTCAGTCGATTATGTAAGGAATCAAATCCATGTCCTCCAGTCCTTAAAGGGTGCTGACCATCATCTCCTCGTGCTTTATCCCCTATACACCCTTGCTCTCTATTATTCTCCCCTTCCCAAAACTCCTGCTCCTTTACTTTCTGCCAATGCTCCACTTCATGTGTGATGTCCTTTTCTCCCCTCCATGAGCCTAGATATCTGCATAAAAATAATTAAACACCCTCACATCTTTAAAAAAAAAAAAGAAGCCTTTAAACCTCCATTCGACTTTCAATACATTTTGAATTATTTGAATGGATTAGGCCACAAATGAGATCCGCCCTGACAAGCAATGTGCATTTTATGGAGTGATACACATGGAAGAGCAATTGCCTCGATTAAATATTTTGTTCCCCAACATGAATTTCAATGTAAGCAGTAATTACATCAGTTTAATTGAGGGCCATCTACGTATGTTTATGAACGTGGGCATAAGGGGAGAGCGAGCAGTTGGGAGAGAACTCAAACTGCTCCATATGCTGTGCGCATTGAGGAGTGGAAGGGTGTATGATATGTAGGAATCATGATAGCAAATGTGTATCTGCAAAGTTCTGCATATGTCAAGCTCAGGCTTTAAGAAAATGCCGGCACATATGCTACGCACATTTCAGAAAGGGGAAAGCCTAACTAAACAGGCTTGAGAAAGTTCGAGAATCCGATGACGAACTGCACCACTTTGGACTTCAGCTAGGTTTGATCTGCTATTGAAGTGTAATGATCGGGGTCAACTGCGGCGGTTATAGACAAAGTAGGGTCATTAGAGACAAAATGTACTTTCTGTGCTTAGTACATACAAGGAATATGGAATTTGATCATGGTCAAAACCCTCCATTTTGAATGATACCACACAGACTTTTAACATGTGGTATCATGTAAAATACAACAAAGGTCAACATCCCTTTTGAAGGATGGTGTAGGCTGTGTGGCAAAGCAATTGGCAAAATACTTTGATGAGCTCAGCATTTAGAGGATAGAGCATGCGTAAACCCCTTGGGTTGGAATTCTGGAATCCCACGCGGTGGTTGGTGGGAGGGAGTTTGTCTGAAAAAGAAGTCCAATGTTTTCAAATATCTGTCTGCATCTGTGTGCATGATTTGTGTGACAGCTTATGGGAAAGCCAATTAAATGCTGTATAATAAAGATAACCCATCAGACTGGTTGATAATGAGTGACATCGACCACTGAGTAAATTTTGTTTGAATTTCAGTCATCGGTTAATTAGGAAACTTTCAAACGTTCTGTAACTGAAGGATCATAGAGGCCTTTCTTGTGTGGGTAGACCGAATAGAGAAAGTGGAGAAGTTAACATCTTTAAACATGATTTCAGCATTTCTGATGTGAAGCTCCTGTGCTTTAGAATTACTTTAGCACAAACGATGTACTTCCTTTTCGGCATCCCACATGAGAAAACGCTTCAGGAACTGACTTTTTGACTATGTGAGTGTGCCACAAAGTATTATGGGAAGCAGACAGGTAGTGAGTTCTAATTTTCTAGAAATAGACTCGTTTTGTGCAATGGGAAAGCCATATGCTGATCTGCTGACGGCCTCAGTTTAATTGGAGACTGAGCCCTCCATCCTCAAATGAACACACACAACATATCCACACACAACATTCAAACTGGTTTCCAAAAACATGCAAATAATTCCTTAGTTATTTCCTTAGGGTCGACACTGATTACACAGAGGAAAGTGATTGCATTCCAAACAGTCTTTACCTCTGCCACTGAAGGTGGATGGAGGTTATGTTTTCACCCCTGTCTGTCCGTTTGTTTGTTTGTTTGTGAACAAAATATCTCATAAAGTTGTGGACGGATTCGGGTGGAATTTAGCAGAGATGTAGCGTATGTGACAAGGACGAAATAATTAGATTTTGGTGAAGATCCGGATTTGGTTCCGGTTACTAGAATTATTTAAGTGATTTTTCACCATTGGGAGATCGGGTCAAACATGCTATATAGCAGGATATCTGAAAAAGTTGTGGACGGATTTGGACGAAACTTGGTGGAGAGGTTGGGTGTGTCGCAAGGAAGAAATTATTCAATTTGGTGAATATCCGGATCCGGCTACTAGAATTTTAAAGTGATTCCTTACCATTGAAAGATAGTGATGAAACCGATAAAAACCACAATATCTCAAAAAGTTATGGATGGATTTGGACGAAACTCGATGGACCTGTTGTGTCTGTGACAAGGACTAATCGATTCGATTTTGGTAAAGATCTGAATATGGATTCGGTTACGAGAATTATTTAATTTTACGGATTCTTCACCATTGAGAGATTGGGCCAAAAGCGATTATATCTATAATAATAAAACGCAGTATCCGTCCGTCCATCCATCTGTCTCCTCCATAAGTAAAAAACAAAAAACCATGAAACATAGCACCCACAAACTCTGCATGCATACACCTGGACTTCCAATAATTTGCAATGATGAAAACTGGGTGTTTGGGTGTGATATAACACCCTTTTTGAAGATGATTAACAAGGTGTTCAAAAGAAAAAACCCCGCAAATGGCTTACCAATATGGCGGTCCGCCATCTTCCTCATCCGACTGCACTTCGGTGGGTTCTTAAGCTGCCATTTTGTTTCAGCCTACTCAAACGTGGCTTTCCTTGGAAACACGATCGATTACCATTACATAATTGAAGCATATCATCAAAATTTCGATTCGGATATGAGGATTGGATGCTGCAGACTAAATAAATGTCCAAATCTGTAGTGAAATCTGACAAAATTTACCATATCTAGCAATTTTATAACTAAGTGTACATATTCATTTATTTAAGAGAGGCTGTGTTTCTGCTTCTGGGGTTAGTTTTATTTGACTTCATAGTAATTTTTAACTTATTTCATACTTCCGTGGGATGGGGTGCCACTCCACTGTACCTGCGATCTGTATTTAAAATTCCCTCTAGATGATGGACCCAGATTGCATATATTTTTGAATATGATTAACCACCACTTGGTGAACGCTATTAAGGCTGCTTTTGCAAGCCATGGCGTTACAGTAGACAGAGCTCCTTTTTTGTTTTTATTGAGGCTATTTTGCAAGACATGGCGTTACAGTAGACAGAGCTCACATTTTTGTGCGATATACTTTCATTGTATTAATAGATAGTTATAATAATGTACCGACAAAAATATATTTAATAAAATAACGACAAATCAAACGTCGTGTTTGGAACTCAAATCAAACGTCCGCCATGTCGAACTATTTCATTGCAAAGGTAAAGTCGACAATTTATCTGCTCTCAGTGGCTTCCACATTTCGCTGCCTTTTTTTTTTTTTTTTTAAATATAAGATCGAGGCTCGTGAAAGAGCGAACATTAATCACACAGAAAGACAAACAGACACATAAAACAAATAACGTCGGGAGCGGTAGACAAGATGGGGAGAGAGGGGGAAGGACACAAACACAACATTTGAGAGCAGGGACGGAGAGACATGGAGACATCGAGAGAACTGTGGGAGGGAGAGGGCTTTGGGGGGGCGGCATGGGAAGGGGGGGGGGGGGGTGGGAGAGGTATAAAACATATGGACACTGCCAGGACTTCCAGGAAAGAAGTTGGAATTTCAAACAAGGTGGATCTGGGGTGAATTAGTGGGGGTATAAAAGATCAAGGTTTTGGATGGGGGAAGATAAGAGATGGTGGTGAACAGCTGTTTTAAAGACCTGGAGGGAGGAGTGTGATTGAAGTGAGTGTGGGAGTTTGTTCCAGAGGCGGGAGAAAAGAGGAATGAAAGAGTGAAGGTGAGCAGAGAGCCGAGATTTCGGCAGTTTAACCATCAGAGGGTGGCTGGCAGATCTTGTGCGACCTGTAGGAATATTTGGGGGACAGAGCACAGAGAGAGCTGGGGGAGCAAGGCCGGAGAGGAGTCGGTAGAAGACAGAAAGGCCACCTACCTGCCTGGTGTGAGTGAGTGAAAGGCCCTCAGAGATAGCTTCATCGCGGGAGATTCCAATGATTCTGAAAGCTTTGGATTCAACAGCGTGAAGCCGAGCCAGGTGTGAGGCAGGAACACCAGCCCATAGGGGAGAACAGTATTCCATTGAGCTGCGGATGAAAGCCTTGTATGTGGTGAGGAGCTCAGGTGTGCCTAGGAAGGACTTCGCACGACGGAGGATGCCCAGTCGGCGACTGGCTTTGGAGGCCAGCTTGGAAATGTGGTTTTCCCAAGAAAGATCATGGCAGATAGTGAGACCCAAAAGCTTGAGCGACAGAACTTCTTGGAGAGGATTGTTGAGAAAGTAGATTGGAGGGTTGTCCAGTCGATCTTTTCGGAGAGACATAGTAAGAGTGTGAGATTTGTCAGGATTGAAAGACATGTTCCACTTGTTTGACCAGTCTGTGATTTTGTCCAGGTCTTCAGAGAGTGAGGAGGCTGCAGACTGCCGATCTGAGGGGAGGATGGAGCGGCAGAGAGTGGAGTCATCAGCAAAGAGATAGAGAGGATTTTCCAGAGAGTCGGAGAGATCATTGATAAAGACCAGAAAAAGCACAGGGCCCAGCACACTGCCTTGGGGAACTCCAGCCTGAACAGGAAGGGGAGATGAGAGAAATCCATTTCGGGCCACACGTTGACTATGACCAGAGAGGAAGTCCGCAAGCCATGCATGGAGATTTCCATGGATACCATAGGAGGAGAGTTTGGTGAGCAGAGCTGGGTGCCAGACCGTATCGAAGGCACGTGATATGTCAAGGGAGACAGCTCTGATTTCCTGTTTGGCATTGAGGACCTCCATCCATTGTTGAGACAGCAGAAGCAGCATGTCCAGGGTAGAGTGACCTGGTCTGAAACCAAATTGATGATCAGAGATCAAGCCATTGGAGAAGAGGAAAGATTTCATATCCGAAGCAATGATGGATTCCATGACTTTGCTGATAATTGGGAGCAGGCTGATTGGTCTGTAGTTGCAAGTATCTGTTTTTGCACCTTTTTTGTGTAAAGCGGTAATGTTTGCTGATTTCCAGGATGCTGGCAGATGACCTTGAGCAAAAGATAGGGTGAAAAGAACAGAGAGAGGGTGAGATAGAGCGGCAGAGCAGGATTTTAGGACCCGTGGGCTGATGCCGTCTGGTCCAGTTGCAGAATCAGTCGAGGTTTGACAAAAACTCCTCCACCTTGTCAGGAGAGAAGGACACAGAGTCCAGGAGCAGTTGGGTTCGACTGGGAAAGGTGGGAACAGAGAGAGATGGGTTTGGGACTAAGGATTTTGAGGCAAACACAGAGTTGAGGCATTCGGCTTTGTCACGTGCGATGTCAACTGTGTGGCCATTTGAGGTAAGGGAGGGGATGGAGGGGGAACAAACACCAGAAACGGATTTGACCAGACGCCACCAGGATTTGGAGGAAGGAGACAGGTTTGAGAGTTCATTCTTGAGTGAGGAGAGACAGTGCTTCCTGGCACTCCTGAGGGAAAAACACACACTTGTTTCGAGCTTGGTGGAAGGAACTGAGATTGCCTTCAGTTGGATTAGCCTTCCAAGAGGCAAAGGCAAGTTGTTTCAGGGCAACTGCCTCACCACAAGATTCAGTGTACCATGGACGGGAGGAAGGGTAAGACAACTGAAGGCGAGATGGGATAAATCTGTGCATGAGAGAGATCAGTTTGCTTTGGAAGAATTCCCAGGAAGAATTGATGTCAGAGGCATTGGAGATGGGAGACCAATCCAGACGATTGATGGCTGCTTGAAGACCGTCCCAGTCGGCCTGAGTGAAATGCCAGACTCGTCGACGCTGAGCAGGCTCTCTGAGAATGGCTAGAGAGATGTCCACTTTGACAAGCACATGATCAGAAGAACCGATTGGAGCAGAAGAAGAGCAGCAGACATTAGCAGGGAAGTTTGTCATAACCAAGTCTAGAAGAGAAGATACTCCATTGGCTGAGATCCGGGTCGGGAAATTGACAGATTGTGTCAATCCCAGTGAGTCACAGAAGTCCTTTGCTGAGGTGCCATGACTGGTGAGAGAGGAACCCACACCCAACCAGGTGGCATGATGACACTTGAAGTCACCACATATGAGGAAGAGAGAGTTGGGATGAGTGGATAGAAGTTGGTCCATGTTGTCAGACAGTGAAATGTAGATGGAGTCATCACTGTTTGGGGGACGGTACAGAACACATATGAACAAAAGGTGGGAGCGGAGAGGAAGCCGTAGCCAGAGGTACTCCTGGGGGTGAGGAGGAGAGAGGGCAGTGCAAGGAGAGTGAGGAAGAGAGTTTTTTATAAAGATGGCCACCCCACCACCAGGCCGAGGCTCAGGTCTATCATACCGGAGGAGGGAGTAACCAGGAAGAGATATTAAGGAATCAGAGACATCTTGAAGGAGGAAAGTCTCTGTTAAGCAGATCAAGTCTGGATTGTCAGAAGCAACCTGTATGGAGAGATCAGTCAGCTGATCTCCATACAACCTGTATGGAGAGTTGAGCGAAGGCCCCGGATGTTTGAGGTCCATACCGTTAATGACGAGAGAGGGGGAGCATCGGGTACAGGACAGGGGAGGGGAGGAGTAGGGTAAGATGAAGGATTAGAGGGGGAGGTAGGGAGAGCAGTTGATAGTGTGTCAGAGATTGCAGAAGTGTTCCAAGAAAGGGAAGGATGAGGAGGATGAAAGGTTTGATGGTGAAGGGATGAGGCACCGTGAGGGGTTGTTTGAGGGGGGGCAGAGGAAATTAGAAGGTTGGGGGGGGGTGGAGGTATGAGATAGAAGGGAGACGAAGTGGGGAGGAGGCAGCTTTGAGGAGGAGGGGGGAGGAGGGAGAATTGGAGAGGAATGGTATGGGGGGAGATTTGAATGGGAGGGGTTGGGGGGGAGTTTTGAAGGGGAGGAGTGAGGGGGGAGTTTAAGAGGGGAGGGGCAAGGGGGAAGTTTAGAAGTGGAGGGGCAAGGCGGGAGTTTAGGAGTTTAGGGGTGAGGGGTGGGTTTTGGAGAGGAGGCGCAAGGGGGGAGTTTAGGAGGGTAAGGGCAAGGGGGGAGTTCAGGAGTGGAGGGGCAAGGGGGAGATTTGGAGGGGAGGGGCAAGGGGGGAGTTTAGGAGGGGAAGGGCAAGGGGGGAGTTCAGGAGTGGAGGGGCAAGGGGGGAGTTTAAGAGTGGAGGGGCAAGGGGGGAGTTTAGGAGTGTAGGTGCAAGGGGGGGGATTTGGATGGGAGGGGCAAGAGGGGAGTTTAGAAAGTGGATGATTAATGAAAGACGAACATTGAAAACAAATTGGGTTTGTTGTGATTTTCAAGTTAGCAATCCGATTCAGAACGATGGAGGAGGGATGGAATGAATGTGAATTTAGACCATGTAGTGAGGGAGACGTATAAGATATTGAATTTCTTTTTTTTGAAGTGGAATGAGTTGGAGAGGAAATTGAGAAAAGCCTTTTAAATAGGAAGAAAAACAGCGTGTTGTAAAATACCACTGAGTAAAACACTGAAGGGGAAAGGTTAAACATATTTAAATAATATTTAAACAGAACCGTGAACAATCTTATATGCACAAAATACCAACGGGGGGAGAGCCGAGAGGGACCACCACGAGTCACGTGAACAGGGCAAACGGTGGATGGCAAGGAGATAATGGGGGCGGGGCGAACAGCACACCTGGACAGAAAATACAGGATGAGACAACAGTACACGTGGAGAAAGGAAAATAAATGTTTTTGGTTTTTTTGGGGGGGGGGTGGGGGGGGTGGGGATTTAGAACGTTAGTTAGAGTATTATGTTCGGGGTAGAAGGGAAAAAACTAAGAGCCAAGCAAAACACGCTTAAGTTAACAAACACCGACAGGGGTACAACTACAAGGCCGCACACGAGGAGCAGAACACGATTAATTAATTACGAGTTACAGGAAATTCAAACCAAAACTAACTATAATCAAACAATAACGCATGGACGATAAAATAACGAGTTGAAATTTGACAATCTATCTGGGGAAATGGGGGAGAAACACGTGGTCGAAGAACGAACGAACGAATAAGAATGAATAAACGAATAAGAACAGAGAAGGAAATGTTTTTTTTTTTGTTTTTTTTTAGTTGAGATTTACACAAGGAAGTAGGCTATGGGGTGAAAAGACTGGGAAAACAGAGAACGAAAGTTATTGGATCACAAACGACGGACTGCTGAGAGAAAAACAAAGCCTCAAGGTTGTACAGTGTACACTGTACAAGGCCTCAAGACACGACACAAATTAACACGATTTTCAATACAGGTATGAAAGATTTGCACCGAAAATTTTCGTCGGGAGACAATATATACACCATAAAATAAATACAATTATAACGAAAATACAAATGGGAACAATTACTTAACTTCGATTTCGATGGAGAGCGTGGAGAGCTGCGAATAAACGAACCCTCGCCAGCAAGACCGGAAACGGAAGGATTTGCTGCTTGATTTTCACATTTATCGAAGACGATTTAAAGGTAAATCTTTGTGCTACTGTTTTTGTGTACTTCATCTGTGCTGTCCACAAATGAATTATTGACACAATATGCAAATTCTAATGTATATATATATATATGGTATACAGAATCGAGGATCATGTAATAGCTAACACATTGAACATGAAAACATGTACAGACACATAAAACATGCAATGAAGGGAGTGGGAGACAAGAGGGGGGAAGGGGAGAGAGGGAAGCACAACAACAGAAGAGAACAGGGACGTCCGTAGATCTGTGGAAGGGGGAGGGCTGGGGGTGGAGGGAGAGGTACACGGTATAAAGCAAATGAACACTTCTAGGAATTTCAGGAAAGAAGTTGGGGGTTGAAAGAGGCGGATTTGGGGTGTTTTAACGGGGGTAGAAAATATCAAGGTTTTGGATGGGGGAAGATAAGAGATGGTGGTGAACAGCTGTTTTAAGGTCAAGTGGAGTCTCAGGTCAATCGCATGAAAATTTATGATTTTATGTGATGTTGCCCTTTGACCTTTTGACAAAATTATTAATTTTCCGTCTCCGTATTATCAAAATAAAGGTTTGGTGAAAATTTGATGACAAAACTCAAATGATAAAAAGGTTACAGCCCTCACACACACACACACACACACACACACACACACACACACACACGGACACACACACACACGGACACACACACACGGACACACACACGGACACACACACACACACGGACACACACACACACACGGACACACACACACACAAACACACACACAGACACACACACCATTCAAAGACTTATGGGAAGTTACGAGGGGCGGCAATTTGATATATCTGCCCCGAGCATCATTTTTAGCTTACCTGGAACGAAGTTCAGGTGAGCAAGCTATTTCGATGAAACTTGACCACAACCTCCTTCACCCGTGATGTACTGAAGTTTGTTCACGGCACTCAGAAAATCGAAGTCTAAGGAGGGATACGGGGGGTCAATGTGGGTCCAGGTTTGACCCCCCAAAATAGGTATTTGCTTTCTTCTCTGAAACTACACACACAATTTCGATGAAAGTTGACCACAACCTTCACCACCCGTGCTGTACTAAAGTTTGTTTACGGCATTAATAATATTTGCCCCTTTGGGGGTCTATGGGGGGTTGCCCCCTCAAAAAAGGTATTTGCTTTCCTCTCAGAAACTACACATGCAATTTCCATGAGCCTTCACTATGGCCTTCATCACCCATGATGTACCAATGTTTGTTCCTGGCATTAGAAAAATTGGGGTCTGAGGAGGTATATGGGGTTGAGGAAGAGGTTGGGGGGAGGGGGAGGGCGGGGAAGCGTTGCCACCCAAAATAGGTATTTGTTTGTTTAAAGTATTATAATTATGTTAGTATGATTGTACATGCTGCCCTGTATTCTAGCAACCATTGAAATTGGTTTAAAATACCTTTAGTCGGTGCAATATACTGTTTATTCTACCAGGTGAGCGTCAGGGGTATTGCCCCTATGTTTCCTTGAAACGCCACTGCTCCACTGTACCTGGATCTGTTTTTAAAATTCCCTCTGGATGATGGACCCAGATTGCGTATATTTTTAAATACTAGGACGTGCCCGTACGTGGGTGCCCGTTCCTTGGCAAAAAAAAAAACAAAAAAAATTTTCCAAATTTAAATCAAGTGTACCTCCCTGTCTTTGCTAGCCATGACATTCGATGCCATTGACCATTGCCACTCCTACGCCACGGTGAGGCGACAGGGTAGGATTTGTAGGAGACCTGAAAGTGCAGTGTCAGTATGTATTCCATGTTCGAATTGTTTTAGTTTAAAAATAGTAAAAAAAAAAAAAGGTTTGCAAAGCATATCACCAAATTGAAACAGAATTGAAACAGAGCAGAATTCTTTATTATTATTATTACTACAAATTATTACAAATTATTACATTACAAATTTTATTCGTTAATGTTAATTCCCTGCCATCACCCTCTGCCATCACCCTCTGCCATCACCCTCTGCCATCACCCTCCCATCACCCTGCCATCACCCTCCCATCACCCTGCCATCACCCTCCCCCATCACCCTGCCCCATCACCCTGCCCCATCACCCTGCCCCATCACCCTGCCCCATCACCCTCCCATCTCCCTGCCATCACCCTCCCATCACCCGCCCATCACCCTGCCATCACCCTCCCACCACCCTCTGCCATCACCCTCTGCCATCACCCTCTGCCATCACCCTCTGCCATCACCCTCCCATCACCCTGCCATCACCCTGCCATCACCCTCCCATCACCCTGCCCCATCACCCTGCCCCATCACTCTCCCCCATCACCCTCCCATCTCCCTCCCATCACCCTGCCATCACCCTCCCATCACCCTCCCATCACCCTGCCATCACCCTCCCTTAACTCATCTTACTTAACTTAACATCACCCTCCCTTAATATTACATTAACAATTATAATCATTACAAAATTTACAAATGTCATTACAAATAACAAATTACAAAAAATTATCACCAGATATCACCAGATATCAAAAGATGATTAACCACCACTTGGTGAATCTTATTCAGGCTGCTTTTACAAGCCATGGCGTTATAGTAGACAGAGCTCCCTTTTTGTTTTTACGTACCCATTTTTTTTATTGACTAACATTTTTGTGCGATATATTAATCCTCCCTTCCACTCTCCCAGTCTCCCTCCTCCCTCTCCCCTACCCTTTTCCTTCCCCTCCCCTTCCCTTCTCCTCCCCCACCATCCTCTTCTCCCTCCTCTCCCTCCCTCCTCTTCTCCCTCCTCTCCCTCCCTCCTCTTCTCCATCCTCTCCCTCCCTCCTCTTCTCCCTCCTCCGTCCTCGTTCCTCCCTCTCTTAATTTTCCCGTCAGGAAGCGAATCATTGCTACCCGGCAACGCCGGATACTTTTGCTAGTAACAAGATATTTATAAAAGCTATGGAGTTATTAAATAAGACCAGTTCTCTTTGTTAATCCAATTGGTGGTATATTGCAACTTCAACAATGAACACGGTCTGAAAGACATAAGAACAAACATAATGATCAGTAATGATTAAGAATCCTCTATCTCCCCCCAAGTCTTTGGCATGGAAAATATAAGTGTATAACAAGTATGTGTGTCTTTTGGCATGACAAAGACTGAGAATATGAAGAATATATGTAACTAACTTTGAAGCTAATTGAAGAACTGGTGAACAAGAAACCAAACACAGTCAGTAATGGTCAATGCCAGAATCACATGTCATAGTCAGAGTGCCAGGCAGGCTTGCTCGTGCTTCGGCCGGACCGTCTGGGTGCAGCAGCTGGTTTGTCAAGCGCAGGGCGTGTGTTAACCGTATTGGGTTTGGGATCACTGACTTGAGGAGGTGACATTGGAGGCGCTGCACTCATATGCCGAGTTACCTGCGATGACTTAGCCATAGATGGGGATGTAGCATCATCAAAGAGCTGATGGCGGCCAGGAGGGCTCCGGTTGACCCTGGGTGATTCAACAGGAAACTTAGCAGGTGGCTGCGGTGGAGTGGTGTCAGAGTTGATGGTGGGATGTTGCGGTGGCATTGGACTAGTAATGGATGGGCCACAAGCCTCCTTGTGACTGGCCGGGGTTGTGGTGTGCACAATGCATGGGTGTGGGATGTTCTGCCGAACCATTGGTCTCTGCACTCCAATATCACCATCGATCGTCAATCTTGGTAGGGGCGTTAGCACAGGAATGTACTTTCGCGGGAATTTCCTATTGCGCAGAGTAACCCTTCCTGAACCGTCAACTCTTACCACATATTGAGAAAACTGGCGAACCTCGATGATGATGCCGGTTTTGTCCCATTTGAGGGGGTGTGGCCCGGTCTGATTCTGGATGCGAATACAGTCGCCGACAACAAGGGGCAAGAGTCTCTTGGTATGTTCAGACCAGCGCTCAGCGTCTCTCATGTGGCGGTTGCGAAGTGCTTCCTCCCGAGCCTCCAGAGTCCCACGCCAGGTGTTATGAGGTTTGTATCTGCCAGGTGGTATTGGGATGAAGTCTCGAATTGGGCGGCCAAAAATGCACATCGCTGGAGAGAGTTTTGTGTCTCTGTCTGGAGTATTTCTATACTGGAGCAGTGCACGTTGGAATGCATCGGTATCAAGGCCTCCATTAGGGCTAGTGTTGTCCATGAGAAGACGCTTCACAGTCTTGACACCAACTTCAGCACGGCAGTTGCTATGTGGATAAGCTACTGAGGAGAGTCGATGATGTACACCCCAGTCCTTGAGGAATTGACGTGTAGCGACAGCTGTGAATTCAGGACCACCATCGGAAGCTAATTCATCAGGGATACCAAATGTGACAAAGGTACGTCTTAGGCAAGCAAGGAGTCCACCTGCACCATGTGAGGCTCTCTCAACTATCGGCCAGTTAGAATACCGGTCGACCACTACCAAGTAGTTGCATCCTTTGTCGTGAAAGTAGTCGGCACACATGCATTGGAATGGATAATCTGGAGGTGTCAGAGGAGTGGATGGTGCACTTGGATTGGAGGGCGCAATCCGATTACAATGGTAGCACCCAGCACAAAGGGCCGCAATGGCAGGGGGGATGCCAGGCCAGAAGATGGAGGACTCGGCTCTCGCAGTCATAGAGGTGACCCCTTGATGGGCAGCGTGCAGAGCGGCTAACACCTCATCCCTGAGAGACGGTGGTATAAGGACACGATCCCCGTAGAGTATGACACCATCAACTATATGTAGACTATCTCGAAATTGGAATTATTCGCGTTGGGGTCCAGGGAGCTCATGACGGAATTCAGGGATACCTGACTCGATAAGGTCAACAAGGCTCTGCATGTTATTGTCACTCTCTATTGCGGTTCGAACCCTGTCCCATGTTACAGATTTGAGGTTGAGTGTAGGCTGAGAGGCTGAGGCTGAGAGGGAGGACATAGCAGACGTGGAAACATACTCGTCAGGGGTTTCTGGTGCTGATCTACATAAGCCACTCAGGAGGGTTTTGGAATGCGTCAGGATGATGGGTGTGGAATCAATGGCCACCATATCGTCAGTGAGGGTCAGTTTCACAGGCTCTCCAGTAGGGTGGCGTGAGATGCAGTCTGTGGCGCGATGTCTAATCCCCGGCATATGGACCATCCGGAACCTGTATCGCAGGGTTTTCTCCTTCAAGTTCCTAAGTCGAGCGTTAGAGATATCCTCTAGACTTCGATCATTAAATATCCTGAGCAGAGGTTTGTGGTCAACAGCGATTATGAGGTCTTCACATCCCAGAACAAAGTATCTGGCCTTGTCTAGGGCATCAGCAACTGCTAGGGCCTCACCCTCAACTGGTGCATAACGTGATTCAGCAGGGTGGGTGAATCTGCTGCCAACGAGTGTGATTTTCCATCCTGTGTGACAACAGAAGGGTTTTATGTTGGTACAGGTACAGTGTTTCTGCAGTAGCCAGAAGCCAATGCCAGTCTTGGACCAGTCTGTAGTGAGGCACGTGGGCTTGCTTGGGTCGAATATCCGGACACCCTCCTCGATCTCACTGGCAATGACAGCTTTCGACTCTTCAAATGCATCTTGGAGGTGCTCATCCCACTTAAACGGTGTACTAGGTTTAAGTAGTTGCCGAAACGGCAACATCTTCTCAGCCATACTGAAAGCGTATGACACTTGATTGACAAGTCCAAACCAAGCACGTACATCTGTGATGTCCTTGGGTGTTGGGAAATCGAGGATCGCGCAAGGGTATTTCCTGCAAGGACGAACACTATTAGGAGTTATTTCGAACCCAGCAAATTCCACAATATCTTCGCCAAACACAAACTTGTCAGGGTTCAGAATTCCATTGTCAGATCTTGTCAAATCAGAATCAGAATCTTGTCAGAATTCCATTCTGTCCACAGGTGTCAAGCCACTGAACAGCCTGGAAGAAACTGTCTGCCCGCGAGTCAGACCATAGCAAGACGTCATCAATGCATTTGGTCTTATTGGGGATGTCAGACACGATCTCGTCATAACGTCTTGTATATCCATCGCCAGACGCAATATACCCTTGAGGGGCAGTTGTATAGCGGTATCTACCCCAGGGTGTGATGAAGGTGGTCAGGTGCCGGTCTTCTTTGCAGATGGGCACGCTGTGGTAACCGTTCCACGCATCAAAGACCGTCTTCTTCTTACCGTTCGGAACCGATCTATCCTGATGAAAGGGTGATGGCGTGTGATGTGTTTCCCGTGTAGCATGGGCGTTGAGGGCCTGGAAATCAACGGTGCGGTGTGGCTGGCCATTCTTCTTGGCACAGACAACCATTCTATGGCACCAGGTGATGGGTTCGCCAATGGGGACTGGTTCAAGCCCACCCAACTGTACATCGTGGTCTATCCCAACTTTGACCACATCCCACCAGTGTAGTGGGACTGGTACCGGTGTGTGGTGTGCCACTGGTTCAGCATTAGGATCCACCATCAGTTTCATGGGCGGGCCATCCAATAGAGGCAATGTTTTATGCTCACAAGTGTTAAATGTGCTTGACTTATAGTATTCAAGGAGATACTGTTGTAGCTTCATGCGATTAGCATCAGTTGCGGGGAACAGCAGCTTTGTCGGGGATGGTGGGGGTCGACGACGCTGAGGGCAACGGCATGCTGTAGTGGGGTCTTCCTGTAAGACTGCTGTTGCGTCCGGCTGCTGTGCTGTCAGGTCTACACCAATCTTGGGGAAGCTATCCGGGATGATGTCAAGGGCGACACAGGCTTCTCTGCTGAGGAAGAGCTTGTCAGAGCTTTCTGTGACATAGGTCATTTGCCTAGTTTCAACAGCCTGACCCCGTTTGTCTTTGCCCGACAAGCGGAGTACAGTGGCCCCAAGGATATTGATGCCTCCATTGTTGGCAGTGCGCATTCTCATGGTTACTGGGATGAGGTCAGATTTGCGCAAACCAAGGCGGTGGATGACCTTTATACCAGCAAGGCAACTCTGGCACCCTGTGTCTGCCATCGCGGGGACATGGCAAGTCATGGTCTGGGTGGAAAGGTCAAAGCCAAGGGCTGCATAGTCTTCGCGCATGATTTTGACAGTCACACTAACAAATGGTTGAGGTTTTGAACCCTTCCTGATCCATGTATTAGAGAGTTTGTCATAAACATGGTGGTCAAGGGTGATGGAACGCTCACTGCGTGATCGACCCGAATTAATAACATTATCAAACTCATTACATTCATGCCCAGATATGTTAGGAATTTCATTTGACTGTTGTTCTGATACGTGGACAGTACATAAAGTATCAAACACAGCATTTTCACTGTTATTAGAAGAGGCACTCATGCGTTTGGGTTTGTTCCTACTGCGACATACACTCTCCATGTGATTATCGCGATTGCAATGCCCACATCTGTGACCATATGCCGCGCATTCTGTTTTGCGAACGTGGGCTGGGCGCTCTTCCCGTGTCCCTTTTTGCTACAGTAGGAGCATAGGTCGTTTCTGTCCTTGATGGTTACTTGCTTGGCCTTTTGATATGTGCTGCTAGCTGCTTCCACTGAGTGTGTGTCCAGTAGTGTAGATGCTGAACGTTTGCCAGATTCTTTGGCCTCAATGAATTGGAAAACGTCCTCCTGGATCATGTCCTGGTTCTTGTCACCAAGGAGGTCAAGCTGGATTTCAGGGTCAGCAATTCTTCATGTAAGAACATCACGCACGACCTTAAGATAAATAACACAGGTGAGTCACTTGCCGGCACTGATTACAACGAAAGATACAATAAAATCCAGACCGTGTTCATAAATAAGGCCAGTTCTCTTTGTTAATCCAATTGGCGGTTTATTGCAACTTCAACAATGAACACGGTCTGAAAGACATAAGAACAAACATAATGATCAGTAATGATTAAGAATCCTCTAGTTATGACGAAACTTGGTGGACGAGTTGATTAGGTGACGAGAACAAGCCAATTATATTTTGGTTTAGGTCGGAATCCAGATCCGGCCTATCAGTGGGATACAAAACATAAACTGGTGAGCCTGGTGGAGGGAGGTATGTGCTCTAGTGAGTGCCATTCTAGTTTTCCAATGTTTTAGTTATTTCTGCATGAAAGCTTGTATTTATCGTGCATGTTTTCATTTCCTAACTGTTCAGCACTTTTCTGCTTTTCGTAAAATGCTATCTATAATGCAAAACAAACTTTTGACCATATAATAATCCTCACAACTTTTGCCAGATCATTGTGCGTTTGATGATGATTATAATGATGATGATTATGATGATGATGACCACTTATTTTTGCATCTTCAGATGCATTGGGCTGCCGAAGCAGTTTCCTAGGTTATTGGTCAGAAATGCTTTTCAGTCATCTAAATATTTCCTTTCTCTTGCTCAGGCTAGTGGGTTAAGATGCCAATGATTTAGACTTGCTCGGTCATTACAAATCTCATTAATGTAGACAACCATTTGTCTATTTTACTCTTCTCTCTAAAGCAGTTACGGAATTTACATGATTATAGCATAATGCCACCCTTGGGACCACGAGAGGGCGATGTAAATGCAGCGAGGCATGGAACATGAACCACTTAAAACAGCAACAATTATTTTATAAATATAGTCCCACAATATTGAGATAGCGTTGAATGGTTTTCGGAAAACTCATGGCTTTGAATCCTACTGACCTTTCCTTCCAAAGTGGTGTCTACAACTTAAACGTTCACAATGAGGCCACCTTCTATAATTCTGGGATAAGCATTTCACAAAGTTAAAAATGCTATATTACTAGCGCGACTCGGCGGGTGCTGCGCACCTCACCACACGTCGGTTCTGAGGGATAGGCATATTTGACCATTTCGGTGTCTTTTGGGTCTTCATGGTGTTTTGGGTTTCAGGGCCATTTGGGTCTTCAGTGTCTTTTGGATCCTCTGGGCCTTTAAGGGTATTTTGGGTCTTTGGGGTGTTTTGGATATTTGGGGTCTTCGGGGTGTTTTGGGTCTTCGGTGTGTTCAGGGGCTTTTGGGTCTTAAGGGTCTTTTATTTCCTCTGGGTCATTTGAGGGTATTTGGGGTATTTTGGTTCTTCAGTGTGTTTAAGGGTCTTCTGGGTGTTTTGCATCTTTGAGGTATTTTTGGGTCTTTGGGGTGTTTTGGGTCTTTGGGGTGTTTTGGGTCTTCGGGGCCATTTGGGCCTTCGGCGTCTTTTGGATCATCTGGGCCTTTGGGGTGTTTTGGGTCTTCGGGGTCTTCCAGGGGCTTTTGGGTCTTAAGGGTCTTTTGGTTTCTCTGAGTCTTTATGAATCTTTTGGTCTTCGGAGTGTTTTGGGTCTTCGGGGTGTTTTGGTTATTCGGGGTGTTTTGGTTCTTCGGGGTGTTTTGGGTCTTCGGGGTGTTTTGGGTCTTCGGGGTGTTTTGGATCTTCGGGGTGTTTTAGGTCTTCGGGGTGTTTTGGGTATTCGGGGTGTTTTGGGTCTTCAGCGTGTTTTGGGTCTTCGGGGTGTTTTGGGTCTTCGGGGTGTTTTGGGTCTTCGGGGTGTTTTGGGTCTTCGGGGTGTTTTGGGTCTTCGGGGTGTTTTGGGTCTTCGGGGTGTTTTGGGTCTTTGGGGTGTTTTGGGTCTTTGGGGTGTTTTGGGTCTTCAGGGCCATTTTGGGTAATCAGGGTCTTTTTTTTGTATACATGATTGAGGCTAGTGTAAGAGTTAACATTAATCACCAAAAAATAAACGGACACATAAAAAACATATAATAAAGGGAGCGGGAGACAAGATGGGGAGAGAGGGGGAAGCACACAAGTACAACAGAAGAGAACAGGGACATCGGGAGGTCTGTGGGAGGGAGAGGGCTTGGGGGTAGGAGGCATGGGAAGGGAGAGGGTGGGAGAGGTATAAAACACATGGACACTGCTCCTACTTCCAGGAATGAAGTTGGTATTTCAAAAAAGTGGATCTGGGGTGAAATGAACGGGGGTAGAAAAGATCAAGGTTTTCGATGGGGGAAGATAAGAAATGGTGGTGAACAGCTGTTTTAAAGACCTGGAGGGAGGAGTGGGATTGAAGGGAGTGAGGGAGTTGTTCCAGAGGCGGGAGAAAACAGGAATGAAAGAGTTAAGGTGAGCAGAGTCTTGATTTTGGCAGTTTCACCAGAAGAGGGTTGCTGGCAGATCTTGTGCGACCTGTAGGAATTTTTGGGGGACAGAGCACAGACCGTGCTGAGGGAGATAGGCCGAAGAGGTGTCGGTGGAACACAGAAAGTCCACCAACTTACCTGTGGTGAGTGAGTGAAAGGCCCTCAGAGTTAGCTTCATCGCGAGAGATTCCAATGATTCTGAAAGCTTTGGTTTCAACAACGTGAAGACGAGCTAGGTGTGAGGCAGGAGCACTAGCCCAGAGGAGAGAGCAGTATTCCATTGAGATGCGGTTGAAAGCCTTGCATGTGGTGAGGAGCTCAGGTGTGCCAAGGAAGGACTTTGCACGACGGAGGATGCCCAGTCGGCGACTGGCTTTGGAGGCCAGCTTGGAAATGTGGTTTTCCCAGGAAAGATCATGGCAGATAGTGAGACCCAAAAGCATGAGTGACAGAACCTCTTGGAGAGGATTGTTCAGAAAGTAGATCGGAGGGTTGTCCAGTCGGTCTTTTCGGAGAGACAAAGTAAAAGTGTGAGATTTTTCAGGATTGAAAGACATGTTCCACTTGTTTGACCAGTCTGTGATTTTGTCCAGGTCTACAGAGAGTGAGGAACCTGCAGACTGATGATCTGAGGGATGAGGAATGGAGCGGCAGAGAATGGAGTTATCAGCAAAGAGACTGAGAGGATTTTCCAGAGAGTCAGAGAGATCATTAAGATAATTTGGGTCTTTGGGGTATTTTGGGTATTCAGAGTGTTTTGGGTCTTCGGGGTCTTTTGGGTCTTCAGGGTCTTTTGGGTCTTCGGGATGTTTTGGGTCTTTGTGGTCTTTTAGATCCTCTGGGCATTTGGTGTGTTTTGGGTCTTCAGGGTCTTTGGGGTCTTCAGGGGCTTTTGGGTCTTAAGGGTCTTTTGGGTCTTCGGGGTGTTTTGGTTCTTTGGGGTGTTTTGGGTCTTTGGGGGTCTTCAGGGTATTTTGGGTCTTCAGGGGTCTTGGTGGTCTGAAGGGTCTTGGGGGAATTAAATGGTCGTCAAAGGTCTGAGGGGTCTCAGCAGTCTTAACGCAATTAAGAGGGTTAATTAAGAGGGTGGTAATTTTATTTGAAGAAGAAGAAGAAGACGTTTTCTTCACATATACACATAGCGACATATTGACATATTGACATAACGACATAACCATATACGTTTGCTCTATTGTAATAAGATGTAGCATCTTGGAGACTTGGCAGGAAGGTAGGTTCACTGGCATTTGAGCTGTCCAGCCTGCGTTTGAATCTCCACCCAGGTGAGAACTGTCTGTCATTCTGGTGTTGCGCTTGCAAAGCGATGCATCAATGTGTGAGCTGTTCATCCGAAGGACACGATCACCCAGGAGACCTGTCTGCCAGAACTTATTGTCGGTGGACGTTAAATATCTCATGAAGAGTAGGCCAAGTGTTGCCGGTACCCTGAACAATTTTAGAGGCTTGCGCTCAAGGTGCAGGAAAGCTCAAACAGACATAAGTTTCCTGCTTTATGTCGCTTCCTCATCTCTGCAAGTCCATGGTTAGAACACCACCAAGACAGATAAGGAGGGAGAGACAGACTGAAACCAAATTATGTACAAAAATAATAGTAATACTGTAATCGAACAAGTAAATGCAAAATACCTTGTGGGGAAATACTACAATGGAGTACTGCTCTCCCTTCTGGGCTGGCTCCCCTGCCTCACAGATTGTTCTGTTTGACACCATGCAAAACCTAGGCCTTTAAGATCATGAGCTAATCACTTCGTCATAGCAGACAAGTCGGTGGTCTCTCTGTCTTCTACCACCTTCTTTCTGGTCTTGCACCCACTGCTCTTTCTGTGCTTTGTCCTCACCCCTCCTCCCCCAGGTTTCTGCAGGTCTCACATGGTCCATTGGTCCACCATCAACCCCGTCTGCTGAAACTACCCAAATCCAGGATCACGACTCACCTCCTCTCATTCATTTCTCTATTTTCCCACCTGTCGAATCAACTTCCACATTATCTTCAATCTCATTCTTCCCTACAGGTCTTCAAGACAGCTGTTGACCACCATCTCTGATCGTCTCCAATCCTAAACCATGATCTCTTCTACCCTCATTAACCCCCACCCCATCACAATCCTCCTCCTTCCAAATTTAATTTTCCTTCCTGAGAGTTTCCTTCTGTATCCATCTTGTCCACCCCATACATCCTCTCTTTCCTCCATTTTCCCCAAACCCATTGTTTTTTCACCTCCCTCTGTCTTGGCCTTCAACCCTGCTGTTTGTATTTCCCCCTCTTTCAGGTGTTCTTTTGTCCTGTTGTGTCCTGATCCGTTAAGATTTCGAAGAGAAGCACTCCATGCGATCGTTATGTGTTTTGAGCAATCCTAAACAAGACTTGGCTGCCTCCACAAAAATTACTGCAATTTTATTGAAGTCGCATTTGCTGCTTTAAAAACTGAAATGAAAAATAAAATCGATACTGATCAGGATTAGTAATTCAAATCTCCCCACCCTCCATTTTTCTCCAATTCTCCCCTCTCACCCCTCCTCCTCAAAGCGTTCCTCCTTCCCTCTTCCTCTCCCTTCCAACTCTCACCTCCATTTCCTCCAACCTTCTGCCTCGCTCTGCCCCCCCCCCACCTCAAACAACACCTCACTGTGCCTCATCCAATCACCATCAAACCTTTTGTCCTCCTCATCCTTCCCTTTCTCCTAGCTATTCTGAAATCTCCGACACACTATCAACAGCTCTCCCTACCTCCTACTCCTCTTCCTCATCTTACCTTACCCCTCCCCTCCCCTGTCCTGTATCCGATGCTCCCCCTTCCTCTTGCTTAAAGGTATGGACCTCAAACATCTGGGGCATTCGCTCAAAACCTGATTGATCTCTCCATACAGGTTGCTTCTAACAAACCAGACTTAATCTGCTTAACAGAAACTTTCCTCCTTCAAGATGTCTCTGATTCCTTAGTATCCCTCCCTGGTTACTCCCTCCTCCGGTATGATAGACCTGAGCCTCGTCCTGGAGGTGGGGTTGCTATCTTTATCAAAAACTCTCTTCCTCACTCTCCAAGTCTCCATGCACTGCCCTCTCTCCACCTCACCCCTAGGAATACTTCCAGCTACGGCTTCCCCTTCGCTCCCACCTTTTGTTCATAATCATATGTGTGTTATGCCGTCCACCAAACAGTGATGACTTCATCTACATCTCGCTGTCTGATAACATGGACAAACTTCTATCTACTCATCCCAACTCCCTCTTCCTCACATGTGGTGATTTCGACTGTCATCATGCCAGCTGGCTGGGTGTGGGTACCTCTAACTCCAGCCATGGCACCTCAGCAAGCGGCTTCTGCAACGAACTGGGACTGACACAATCTGTCAATTTCCCAACCCAGATCTCAGTCAACCGAGCATCTTCTCTTCGAGACGTGGTTATGACAAACTTCCCTGCAAATGTATGCTGCTCTTCTTCTGCTCCAATCGGTTCATCTGACAATATGCTTGTGAAAGTGGATATCTCTCTGGCCATTCTCAGAGAGCCTCCTGAGCGTCGACGAGTCTGGCATTTCACTCAGGCCAACTGGCACAGTCTCCAAGCAGCCATCAATCATCTAGACTTGTCTCCCATCTCCACTGCCTCTGACATCAACTAATCCTGGGAATTCTTCCAAAGTAAATTGCTCTCTGTCATGCACAGATTTGTCCCATCTCGTCTTCAGTTGTCATATCCTTCCTCGCGTCCATGGTACGTCCATCTTGTTGTGAATTGTGGAATGGTGAGGTTCCTGAATTGTTGAATGGTCCCTGAAACAACTTGCCTTCGCCTCCTCGAAGGCAAATCCAATGGAAGGCAATCTAATTTCCTTTGACAAAGCCTGGAACAAGTGTGTGTCTACCCTCAGGAGGGCCAGGAAACAATATCTCTCTATTCTCAAGACTGCACTCTCAAACCTGTCTCCCTCTTCCAAATCCTGGTGGCATCTGGTCAAATCTGTTCCTGGTGTTTGTTCTCCCTCCATCCCCACCCTCACCTCAAACCGCTACACAGCTGACTCCACACATGAAAAAGCTGTATGCCTCAACTCTGTGTTTGCCTCAAAATCTTGTGTCCCAAACCCATCCCTATCTGTACCCACCATAACCAGTCGTACCCAGCTGCTCCTGGACGCTGTGTCCTTCTCTCCTGAAAAGGTGGAGAAGTTTTTGTCAAACCTCGACTCTGATTCTGCAACTGGACCAGACGGCATCAGCCCACGGGTCCTAAAATCCTGCTCTGCCGCTCTTTCACACACTCTCTCTGTTCTCTTCACCCTCTCTTTTGCTCAAGGTCATCTGGCATCAGGTTGGAAATCAGCCAACATCACCGCTTTACACAAATAAGGTGCAAAATCAGATCCTTGCAATGACAGACCAATCAGCCTGCTCCCAATAATCATCCAAATTCATGGAATCCATCATTGCTTCAGATATCAAATCCTTCCTCTTCTCCAACGGCTTGATCTCTGATCATCAATTTGGATTCAGACCAGGTCACTCTACTCTGGACATGCTGCTTCTGCTGTCTCAACAATGGATGGAGGTCCTCAATATCAAACAGGAAATTAGTGCTGTCTCCCTTGACATATCACGTGCCTTCGATACGGTCTGGCACCCCGATCTGCTCACCAAACTCTCCTCCTATGGTATCCATGGAAATCTCCACGCATGGCTTGCAGTATTCCTCTCTGATCATAATCAATGTGTGGCCCTGAATGGGTTTCTCCCATCTCCCCTTCCTGTTCAGGCTGGAGTTCCCCAAGGCAGTGTTCTGGGCCCTGTGCTTTTTCTGGTCTTCATCAATGATCTCTCCAACTCTCTGGAAAATCCTCTCTATCTCTTTGTTGATGACTCCACTCTCTGCCACCCCATACCTCATCCCTCAGATCGGCAGTCTGCAGCCTCCTCACTCTCTGCAGACCTGGCCAAAATCACAGACTGGTCAAACAAGTGGAACATGTCTTTCAATCCTGACAAATCTCACACTCTCACTATGTCTCCCCAAAAAGACCGACTGGACAACCCTCCCATCTTCTTTCTCAACAATCCTCTCCAAGAAGTTCTGTCACTCAAGCTTTTGGATCTCACTATCTGCCATGATTTGTCCTGGGAAAACCACATTCCCAAGCTGGTCTCCAAAGCCAATCGCCGACTGGGCATCTTCCGTCATACGAAGCCCTTCCTTGGCACACCTGAGCTCCTCACCACATACAAGGCTTTCATCCACAGCTCAATGCAATACTGCTCTCCCCTCTGGGCTGGTGCTCCTGCCTCACACCTAGCTCGGCTTCACTCTGTTGAAAACAAAGCTTTCAGAATCATTGGAATCTCCTGCGATGAAGCTAACTCTGAGGGCCTTTCACTCACTCACTCACCGCACGCAGGTAGGTGGTATTTCTGTCTTCTACCGACTCCTCTACGGCCTAGCTCCCCCAGCTCTGTCTGTGCTCTGTCCCCCAAATATTCCTACAGGTCGCACAAGATCTGCCAGCAACCCTCTTATGGTTAACTTGTCAAAATCAAGACTCTCTATTCACCTTCAATCTTTCATTCCTGTTTTCTCCTGCCTCTGGACAAACTCCCTCACTCTTTTCAATCCCACTCCTCCCTCCATGTCTTTAAATTTTAAAGACATTAAATTAAATTAAAACAGCTATTCCTCACCATATCTTATCTTCCCCAATCCAAAACCTTGATCTTTTCTACCCCTGTTAATTCACCCCAGAGCCACTTTTTTGAAATACCGACTTCTTTCCTGGAAGTCCTTGCAGTGTCGATGTGTTTTATACTTCTCCCAGCCCCCCCCCCTCCTTCCCATGCCACCTCCCCCCAAGCCCTCTCCCCCCCCCCCCCCACAGATCTCCCGATGTCCCTGTTATCTTCTGTTGTACTTGTGTTCTTCCCTCTCTCTCCCCATATTGTCTCCCGCTCCCTTTATTTTATGTTTTATGTGTTCGTTTGTTTTTCTTGTGATTATTATTAGCTCTTACACTAGGCTCGATCTTGTATACAAAAAAACAAACAAAAACCCTTAGTTTATTAAATTTGAGTTTTGTTTCACTTTCATGGCAAACTTCTATTTTATGATTCATGTCTATTTAGCATCATTAGTATGTTCCTAAAATAGCTGTTAAATCAAGCTTGACATCATTTTTATGGGTAAATAATCTCGTAAGCAAGAATGAAAAAATCTCAAAAGTTGACAGTCGTGCATTAACAAAATGAAGTACCCAGGAGTGCAACATTTGAAAGGGTTAATTTGATGTTAATTACAGATCGAGGAGAATCTATTTGTTGCATACACCCAGGGAGAAGAGGAGGAGGGGAGGTGGTTAATGATAGAACTTTATAAACGACTAGAAAGGGATGATAGAAATGGGGTAGAGGACTGTGTGAGGTTATCATGGATCCACTGGAATCTGTTTGCAATGGCCACATTAATTCGCACAAATCTTTACAGTATCAAACTATACATGAAGTGGGTAGAGAAAGAAAAGAACCATGGGTGAGAAAAGAGAGAAAAATGACATTTGTGGACCACAGGAAGGGATTATGGGGGTGAGTGGAGCGAAGGAGAGGGGCAGGGGATCAAAACCTCCAAAATTTACAAACAAAAGAAATACATTATTATTACTAGAAATATTGGCACAGCACAACCAAACTAGAAGTGAATACTCCCATCCTGCATATGCATATTTCTCCCATATTGGAAACCAATTGAAGACCATAGAATTATAACCAGGCTAAGTCACATTTTAGTCATTTCGAGAAAAACGTGAAAAATATTTTGAAAAACGTGAAAAACGTGAAAAACGGGGAAAAATAAAATGTGACTTAGCCTTGTTATAATTCTATGGTCTTCAATTTGTTATTTGAAGGACTGCAGGTGAAGGACTGACTTTCAAGGGTATTAATTGTTTTCTCTTAATACTAGTAAGATACAGGTCGTGGACAAAAAAATAGGAACACCTGGGGGTACATGAGGGACACCAAGCAACGGCTTACACACAGGTGCTTAGGGTCATGTCTAAAAATGCTGCACAAGCCTAGTTGCCTATAATTATGGCTCGAATGGCTGCAAGAGGAAACCACCCCACCCCCCCCCCCTCTCCTCCCCAATGCCCCCATCCACAGAGCACGTGTTGTCGCCTAATGGTTTGATGAGCATGACCCTGATGTTATCCATATGTCATGGCCTTCTCAGTCACCAGATCTGAACCCAATCGAGCATTTATGAGATATTCTGGAATGACGCCTGAGACAGCATTTTCCACCTCCATCAAACAGGTGTGAGTTGATTGACTTTCTCGTGGAAGAATGGTGCCGCATCCCTACTGCAGAATTCCACAAGCTGGTGGACTCTATGCCACAGCACATACAGGCCGTACTGGCCACACGTGGTGGCCCAACGACCGATTAAGTGGCTCACATTGGTGTTTCCATTTCTTTTGGTCCACTATCTGTATATCCAACTCCAAAACAGGAAGTCTTCATAGATCATTCATGATGATGTCAAGTCTCCTCGGGCAATGATGGCATTGCCTTTCTATGGCTGGTACACACGGGTAAGTGTGTGGTGTGGAGGTGGGGTGGGAGGGGGATTGCCATTTCTCTCCGTCCCTCTGCCGTTGGGGAATTCACCCTCTTCCTCTCGTGCTGTTGGAGTCGACTGGACTCTCATCCACCAGATGTGCAGAGCCATCTGCCATTTAAACCGCATGGCTGCGGACAGTTACCTTGGTAAGGGGGGCTGACAGGTACTACACCTTGCCCACAGGTGACCTTGGGTTATGCAAGGCAGGGGCATCCATCTCCCTGAGGTATCAGAAGACACCCACTTACCCGCAAAAAGGTCAACTTTGCAAAAATTGCAAAAAGGTTTTAAAAAATCATATTTGCATTAGGCAATTTGAAGGGTTGATAAAGTAGCTGACTGAAGTAATGTTATAACCAAGAAAGATGGAGGCTTGAGTGCAACATTGTTTGACCATAAACTTATGCAAATCAAAATCTCATAAACCAAACCTCATATGTCAAAATCTTGCAAACCCAACCCTTCCCCTTATGTCCCCCAACTTATTCCCTCATGTTCAAAGCTTAATGGACCATGTTAAAGTTTAGAAGGGAGAGAGATGTTTGTCCAGCCTCGAACCTGCATCTGCGATAGACTCAGAAGGCACATTTCCCTTGTACTCAAACCCTGCTGGATTATAATGCTTCTTCTCTGTCTACTCTCTTCAACATGTCCTCCTCTGACCAGCTTCAGTCCACCAAAGAGACAAATAATGCCACTCCCACTCACAAGAAGGGTGCAAAAATAGATATTTTCAACTACATGACAGTAAGATCACTTTTACAAACAGCCTGATATCTGATCTCTTATACACCTAAAAGGCCTTCATCTGCAGCTTGATGTAGTACTGCTCTCCCCTCTGAGCTGGGGCTCCTGCCTCTCACCTTGCTCAAGTTGACGCCATGGAAACCAAGGCCTTTAAGATCATTGGAATCTCCCGCAATGAAGCTGAGTCTCTAGGTCTATCGCTTTACATCACAGACAGTTGGTGTCCTGTTGTGTACATTTGTTAGATTATCTAGCAAGGAAGGCACAGTCGGCCATCTTTGATCAGACAAGTTTGGCGGTCCATGCCTGGTGAAGAAATGCACATCATTTGAAGAATGCAAACATGCCCTCAGCCAATCGTCCAAAAAGCCACATTACCCCCATCCTCACTCAATTTAAACAAAGGGACGCCAGCCAAATTAGGGTCTTTCTGTCTTATAACGTCTCCTTTCTGGTCTTGCACCCTCTACTCTTTCTGTGCTCTTCCCTCCCTCACCCACCCCCAATCCTCACCCCTCACAGGTTCTGTGCAGTGTGCACGCCGTTTGCCAACACCCCCATTCTGGTAAGACTCCCTCTCTTCAAGACAGGTGCTCAACACCATCTCGGGTAATCTCCCATCCACAACCATAATCTTTTCTACCCCAATTAACCCTCCCAAAGCCCAGCTCTTTCCAGAATTCCAGTTTTTCTTACACATCTGTGATTGAGAGTTTGCGGCTCTGTCTAGCTTGTTCATCCTCTCTGCCGTCCCCTTTTCCTCATTCTTCTCCACATCCCTAATTTATCCAACTGTTCCTCTATTTTATCCCTAATCCCTGCTGTTAGTGTGTTCATTTCCCCTCTCTCTCTTTCTCCTGTTTTGTTGTTCTGTTACGTCCTGATCCATTCTGTGTTTTAGCTCCTTCACGATCCTTGACACTGTATACAAAACGATATGATTATAAGTTTGGATTCCAGCCCAGTCACTCAACTCTGTATTTGACTGCTTCTTTCCAAACAATGTTGGAGGCCCTAAATTTCAAGCAACATAGATCAGGACAGTCTCCTTGGAAATATCTCAATCATTCGACACAGTCTGGCATCCCTCTTTGTTTGCCATGCTTTCTGCATGCGGATAACAATGCCGCCTTCAAAGCTGCTTTGTGATTTCCTTCACATGTACATACACATACTACATAATAAAATGGCGCCCGTGATGACATGCTTCAGCAGATGTTAGCTCACTGCGTTACTCACAAATATTAGCTCACTGCGTTACACGTACTATGGCATCTCACAGTGGGCTGGTATGATCGCTCAAGTTTAACGTACTCACCTTTGACTTGTCTCGTCTGGGTTTGATTAGCGACCTGACTTTAAGTTATTACCCACCGACCAGATAACTGTCCCTACTTCTCCCTGATGATTTGTTGGGAATTGCATTGCATCAATGAGTGTTCCAACTGTCTGATGAAATAATAAGCTGGTTAACTCATCTGCGAGCATTTCTGGTGGATGTTGAAGGTTTTGCAGTGGTATTTTATAAGAGTTGTCCTATGTGTGCTAACCAGCTTCATGGGATACCTGGCTGACCGGGTGTATGTCCGGGAAAGAAAAGTTGCCGCACTACGTTTTTACGCATAGCGAAAAGTGGGGTTAAGCAATTGTTTCATGTTCAACAATCTATCTCTTTTATTAGTTTATGATTCTAATAAAAAAAAATTTTGTTGAAGTATTTCAGTCGAATAAATCAAACAAATGCTATATTTTGAATGAAAATCAGAACATGAATAGGAATACAAGTCTTTTGTTTTAACGTATTGCCGTGTCCCCGGGGTTAAAACCCCCAAGAGGACGAATGGCCGAAACGAGCTTAAACTCCGAGGCATACTCCGAACCTTGGCGGAATTGTCTTTGGCGCATGTGGAAAGGCCCGACCCTTATCTAATCGGGAATACACATAGGGGTTAATCCAAACACACAAACACAAAAACGAGACAGCAAAATCCACAATACAATAAAAGTAAGATTCGACAAATAATGATTTCATGAAAATAAATGCAAATAACAATGAAAGGTGAGGTAAAAACTAAAATTCCTAATTGAGACTTCTCCACTTAGACTCGTATAGAAACAAGGGGAAAAGATAATGAAAGAAAATAAATAATGTTTTGGTAATCGGCCGGCACTCAGCTTTGTGACCCCAAATGGCTTGTAAGGCTTGCTGGTCATCGCCTTGAACCACTGCGCAGGAAACGCACAAAATGGTACGGAGTTGTGCCCCTAGCCAGCCGCTGGCATGAGGTAAGCATGCATGATCTATCTTTGTTTCGCTCGCGACCCCCTCCTTCTCCGCAGGGCACCACCATCAACCAACACCTCCTCCTTCCATGTTGCAAAAGTCCCAAAGCCCTGATATGTCTCCTCACCAGTGCACCCAAAACCACAGCATCCACTCGAGACGAGAGCCAGAACCCAGAACGAGAGACAAAGATGGCGAGACACGTCTTTTTTTCCTCCAGCCCTCGAATGTTCGACGTGACGTAACACTCTGTCCAATCAGCGAGCTCTACTCGATCATCCCATCATGCCTCCACCAATCACCAAGGCCAGGGCGTTGCCTCCTTGTTACGAGTCTGGGGGTGGGGAGGGGGGAGTCTAGTCGCTGTTTGGGAATGTTCGGATGACGTCGGCGGTTGTGAGGCGGGATTTACATGCCGGGCAGCAAATGTGCTGGGTGTTGGTTAGCCCTGGCGGCGTTGTGAGCGGATGAGTCAATTTGTTATCGTTGTTGTTTTGCGGGCTTTTTAATTGTAACAAGCGTTACGCCTAGGTCCCCCGTCGGTGAAGTGATGCGAGTTGACAAAGTGGAAGACGCAAGGCGGCCATCTTGGATTTTGACGTGGCGACCCAATTTTCAACAGCATTCTCCCTTATGCGTAGATACACCCACACACCAGATTAGAAGTTGGTACTTCGCTAATTTTTCAAGATGTTCCGCTCACAAGGTTCAGACATACATGGCGGCGGCCATCTTGGATTTTGACATGGCGACCCAATTTTCAACAACGTTCTTCCATCTGCCGAGATACACCCACACACCAAATTTGAAGTTGGTACTTCGCTTATTTTTCAAGATATTCAGCTCACAAGCTTCAGACATACATGGCATCAGACATACATGGCGGCGGCCATCTTGGATTTTGACGTGGGTTGCACCCACACACCAAATTCGAATGCGGTCCTTCGCTTACGCATGCATGCCCGCACGCATGCACACCCACACGCACACACGCATGCACGCACGGACAGACGGACACACGGACGGAGGGGAAAATCATAGTCCCCCTTTCGCTCCGCTGTGTGACGGAAGACAATAAAGACGGAGGGAAGATCACTGGAGGCAAACAGGTACAGGGGAATTTAACCTTACAGGCCATACTTAGACAGCACAACTCCACTCCTCCATGTGGAGACACCTAAACACTTACCCGGACATTCGACACTACTTGGATACATCGAGATGGCTTCGCAGCATACGGAGCATGCTAATCTACACGATTCTATCTTGACTAAGGTATTTCTTCGTTTACCCCACAAACGTACGGTACTTTGTCTCTGAATTCATCCCGATCGCACTTGCGTAGAGATGAGTGGGATAAAAGTTTTACTCTGTCTGCCTTGTAGTGAAACAAAATTGAAAATCATTCCAAACAGAAAACGTAATGGTCTAAAGGATGTCATAATGGACACAAACAACAATCACAAATAACTAATGTAATGCGTTAGTTATTCTGGAATTAATTAATGTAAACGACTTATACAATCTTTATTTTATTTAAACTTAATTGTATGTTTGAACACCGTTTGAACAAATCGTCTGTCATAATAAATACTTCAAAGAACCTCCAGTTTTGCAGTGTTTTAATTAAAATAAAAGTTCAATGGAGTGGTGTACAAGGGTGTTGTATATACTGTACCTGAACACTATTGTGGAGTGTCATGTTCTATGAACCCTCTAGTTAACCACAAAGGGAAGTCAGCCAAGTTAAGGTGGAGAACTGCAACTTGGCAAGCTTTCTTTACTAATTCTACTAAGTTTTCGAAATGCAGTTCAAGGTTCCACATATTCTGCTTATTTGCTGTTATTACCTCCGCCACCAAAGGTGGATGGAGGTTATGTTTTCACCACTGTCTGTCTGTCTGCAAACGAGATATCTCATAAAGTTGTGGACGGATTCAAACAAAATTTGGCGGAGATGTAGTGTATGTGACAAGGACAAAATGATTAGATTTTGGTGAAGAACCGGATTCGGAACCGGCTCGTAGATTTTTTAAAAAGTGATTCTTCACCATTGGCAGATAGCGCCAAAAACGATATATAGCAGGATATCTCAAAAAGGTATGGACGGATTTTGGACAAAACTTGGTGGAGTGGTTGTGTCTGTGACAAGGACTAATCGATTACATTTTGGTTAAGATCTGAATGTGGATTCTGATACGAAAATTATTTAACTCTTAAGTGATTCTTCACCATTGAGTGATAGCGCCAAAAACGATACATAGCACAATATCTCAAAAAGTTATGGACGGATTTAGTCACGACTCGGGTAACTCAAATAACAGGTTTGAAAGAACAACCTGGATACCCTCGAGTCGCTGAACCAGGGGTAAAGATATCCCAGGTGAGGAATTGGAAATTCCACTAATTGGCAAACGTCCAAAACTGGCTAGTTTCAAATGATTGGAAAAAGGAGTCTGGGACTCTTCTAATAGCATTTGCATGAGGTGGTGTTTGAATGGAGGTTTTTCCTTGTGTTTGTTTCTTGTGGTTCATGGGTTTGAATTTGTCTGCAGCGAGTGCAGCTGAAGTTTGGTGGTGGCGTCCCAAGTCCTGATCAGACAAAACCGCTCGGTGTACACCCAAAGGAAATTTTGACTTGTTGCCTTGGAGGCACGTGTCCTCCACTGGAAGTCGAAGGAGATGTGTATTTGGTGAAGTGTATCGTATATCATGTGGTCCGTTTGTATTTGCATCTGGAGATGTATCTGTAGTTGCATTAAATTGTATATTGGTTTCAGTGTTAAGTGTTGTACTGTTTGAATTCATACTAAAAATGTGTCGTGTATCATTTGAAACTCAGTTTAAGTGTTACTGAAACGGAAGTTGAGAGATGTCAATGCAATTTTCAGAGGTTAAACCAAAATGCATTTTATCCACAAAGATTTTGCATTGAAAACTAATCAGAATGGAAAGGAGATTGTTGAACTTATAGTGAAGGAATATTAGCATTGGGAAGACACGGTTGAGTGTGCGTGCTGGCTGTCTTTCCATTCGTACTTCGACAGGCATGGCTTGGGACAAGCTCAGCTCAGAGTTTGTAAAAGCTCAGTGAACTAACGCGGGAGGAATGAAAACATTCTGAGAAATGATAAACATCCCAGGGACGCGGGTTTGTCCACAGCCGAAAGGTAGAATGTGCCAGAGATTGGGTGAAAAGCGATATATAACATGATATTAAAAAAAGTTATGGATGACTTATGACAAAACAACAAAGAGCAATCAGAGATTGCAAACCCTCGCCAGGATGTATTTTCAGTGTTTTTTAAGGCTTTTGTGTTAAAACAAATATGGCGGCCGAACCACGTGACCGATGACGTCATCTTTTTTTTTTTCTAAACGAATTTATTCTTACATTATGCTCAAGAAATTTCATCTTGATCGGATGAAGTTTGTACTTGTCGAATTATGACGTCATAATAGAGGCACCTCTGACATCATTACTCCCGTCAGGGAGAAATGCATTCACTCGTGTCCGTGTGTGTGTGTGTTCGTGTGTTTGTGAACAAGATATCTGGAAAAGTTCTGAACGGATTTGGATGAAAGTTGGTGGGATGATTGCCCTTGGGATAAGGAAGAATTGATTAGTTTTTGGTGAAGCTCAGGATATTATTCCCGATCCAGGAATTTTTTGAAGGATTTTTTTTACCATTGGAAGATAGGGCTCATTTTTTTAAACATTATCTTCTATATATTCTATATTTAACATTGTGATATGAAAATAGTTTTCATATTTGTTGTAAATGCAGTTTAAACTCGTGGTTATGCGTTAGAGCGGTGTATTTTTTTTAGCAGCGTCGTCTTCAATGTTCATTTTTTTTTTTTCTAATAAAGACATTTTCTGTCATTTTAAAACCATCAAAGTGTGTATTAGGTTTCCCCGTTTCATAAAATGTATCGTTTGATACGTATAATTCTTTAAAACTTTTTTCTTTTTTCTTTTTTTTTTTTTACCTCAGAAGAGATATCAACATTTAGCTCCGCGAATGTCATTCGCGGTGTCAGTATTTGATGAACTTATAAAGACTTAGTTCCAGATTTGTCAATGGCTGAGGTATATTAACAAACGAATAAAACAGATTTGGCAAAATTCCAACTTAAAAAAAAAAGATCGCATATTCACCCAAGGTTTTGGGATGCTGAAGAAGAAGAAACCTCGCATGGGCTTCCCAGACCAAAAACATAATTCTGGTTCTGGCTCTGCGATGTTCAGGTTTATTACTCCCGCCAGGGAGTAACGCATTCGATCGTGTCCGTCCGTGTGTGTGTGTGTTCGTGTGTTTGTGAACAAGATATCTGGAAAAGTTCTGAACGGATTTGGATGAAAGTTGGTGGGATGATTGCCCTTGGGATATAATAAAGAAGAATTGATTAGTTTTTGGTGAAGCTCAGGATATTATTCCGGATCCAGGAATTTTTTTGGGAAATTTTTTTGGGAAAGATTTTTTCTGTTTTACTGCATTAAAGCTTTTATTCTTATTCTTAAATAATGTTTTTCTCCTCTAATTCCGAGATATACCAAAATAAATTCTCTGACAGTTAGGGCTTACTTTCTTTTTCATTCATTGTTTTGGGGAGAGGGGATGTTAAACAATACGTATTATTCCAACTAAACCCACGGCGGGAGTATGCGCTCTACTGAGTGGCGTTCTAGTTAACAGATGTTATTCCACATGGAGAGTTCTTTACAATGAGCCATGTCTCAATTTGTTCTATGCAGCGCTTTTGGAGATATAGAGGTGCAAATATTTTCGCTTTTTCCAAGATGGCGGCCGAACCACGTGACCGATGACGTCATCATTTTTTTTTTCTCAACAAATTTATGCCTACATAACGCTCAAGAAATTTCATCTTGATAGGATGAAGTTTTGTACTTGTCGAATTATGACGTCATAATGGAGGCACCTATGCCATCATCGTGAACATATTTTATTCCCCATGGAGAGTTCTTTATAATGAGCCATGTCTCAATTTTTTATATTCAGCGCTTTCCGAGATATAGAGGTGCAAAAATTTTCGGTTTTTCCAAGATGGCCGGTGAACCACCTGACCCATGACATCATAATTATCATTAAAAAATTATAAAGGTGGAGTTGCACCTATGGTCAATCGGACCAACGGTTGCAGAGAAAATCATATTTATTCTGTGCAGACAGACAGACAAACAGACAGACAAACAAACGGACTCAAATGCAATACCCTCTCCCCAGGCGAGGGTAACTAGGTGGACGAGTTGGTTAGGTGACGAGAACAAGCTGATCAGATTTTGGTTCAGGTCCGAATCCAGATCCAGCCTATCAGTCGATAGAAAACAAACTGTTCAGCCTGGTGGAGGTATGCTGTCTACCGAGTGCCCTTCTAGTTAAGACAGCATTTCCCAAAGAGTTTTACGCAATCAGTCATTTTGCTGACATTTTATGCAAACACTTGTATTTTGCTTTGTGTTTGACGGTGTGATTGTAAGTTTGCAGCATTTCATTATTACACTTGTACGATTCCCCTTCTTATTTTTTCAGTTCAATATGTCCAACAGAAGGCTTCCCTACTAAGTATTTAACTAACTAAAATTGTAATTCTTAACTTTATCCGTCACTATTGCAATCTTATGTATTAGAGAATAATTCTAAAGGGGATACAACATCCTGAACATTGACATCCATCGCATTCGTTATTGAACTTTTGAATAGTGGAGATCAAAACTTTTTGGACTTAACTTTGTTGGGTTTGTGAACACATGAACAAAAGTGATTTTAAAATAATGTTACCACTGCCACCGAACGTGGTTGGAGGTTATGTATTCATCCCTGTCTGTTTGTCTGTCTGTTTGGTTGTGAAGAGGATATCTCAAAGAGTTGTGGACGGATTCGGACGAAATTTAGTGGACAGATTGGGTGTGTGACAAGGAAGAATTTACTAAACTTTGGTGAAGATGTGTGTGAATTTCTACTCACCTGTGGTCAAACGGTGGTTATGAATGAAGTGGTGCATCTTATTTATTATAAATCCGTAATGGTGATACGGCATTGGAGTGTGGTTATCTGGAGATTGTATTAAGGTATTCAAATGTACAGGGTGTTTCAAAAGTCTGGAATTCTAGGAAAATTTGGAGATGATGTCTTTGAGGTGGATGTAGGAGGTCATGGACTGATCAAATGGCCCCCCACATCGTCCAGATTTAATGCCACTTGACTTTTTACTTTGGGACACCTGAAATCAGTGATTTATACCACGGGTTCCCCCTAGCATGCACCCCCATACTTTTTTTTTCCCGACTCCTCCGCTCCCACCCCTCCCTCTCTTGCATTTCATTTCGTGGATCTGCGCCCTGTAGAACATCCTAGTACATATCACTTTCAACTGGAAATCTGAGAGATTGTGGACACGAGAATCTTCAGATCACTGAAAATAATCCACTGGGAAAAATGTTGAGATGATCCAGCGATGTGATTGTTACCGTAAGCATATCGGAGTTGCCCTAGCAGCATAGTCCAACTTTATTAAATGCACCAGGCATGATGTATGCCACACCTTTTCAGGATACACCTGATATAGAGACAATATATCCCAGTTGGATTCTAAGAGGAATAATGTTGGACTATCTCCTATTGTTAGGATGGTTCCAAACAACACTCCATCAGGAGTGATTGTCCAAAAAGCCACACCGACTTGCCTTCAAATTTCTCGACGGCATACACGAGCATCTGCTTTCGTTGCCTTGCTACCACTGCTTTCTAGGGTAAAAAAAAAACTTTGTCCAAACCACAACCTCATGTGGCAAATGCACTTTGATGGTGCTGCGGACAGGCCTTTGATGCGAGCGTGATGGAGCGATTCGCAAACAATGGGACGTGCTTCCCGCCTTCACTAGCACATGTTTCAGGCAGCCCCACAAAGTCCTACTCGCAAGAACACTCTTTCACGGGAGCTAGGCGTGCACTCACACATGCCAGATGTGCGTTCCAGAGAGACGTTCATACATAATACAAGGAGTCGAAAATTACCGAAATTGGGAGAAGCGCAGAGTGCGGAGGACACAAAATCGCAAGCAACTTGAGGTTTTGTCAAAGAAGGACAAAGGCTCAGGAAATCATCACCGACAGGATGCTGAAGACTTTTGAGCTATCTAGTTTGGGTCTAATTCGCGACCTGAGTATAAGCTGTGAAGTTGCTGTTTTATAGGCAGGTCATTGCACCACAAAGTGCACCGGTTCTCGGATGGACATTAAGCCGGTGTCCTATCTGCTAGCTGGTGGCTGCTCGTAGTTGGTGGTCGCTAAAGATCCCACGGTGGCAGTTAAATATCCCACAATATTTTATCATTTAAGGCCAGCAATCCAATGTACCCACCTCGATTGCTCCTGAAATTATTCCAAAATTGGGGGTCTTTCGTGAAGAATAGATGAGTTATTGCTGGAACTCTGAGCGATTTACAAGTTCCAGTCCAAATCATCTTCCTTTGAACATCAGGCAAGTTCGTAAAAAACTTGGACCAAAACACTTTGCAGGTGGGATTAATTTACCCCAATTTCACCCAAAATAAGGTGGGAATCATTTGGGTACGATAACAGAAATAGTGGCAGTGTCACACAATGTTGCTCCTTGCACACCGATCTACAAAATCCATGTTCCGGCAAGCGTGCGCTTTGCAATAAATATTACTGAAAAGCCGCATTTGATATGCAGCACAAGAAAGCATCAAATGCATTTCTACCTTTCAGCAACCTCTGAGGTGTGTTCCACTGAGTTGGAAGAATCATTTCATACTTTATAGTTTGTTAGTCGGAACGACGCATAGAGTGGGAATTTAAGTTGTACCCCCTCGTGCGCGTGGTGAGTTAGCGGAGTCAATAGACTACGAGATTAAAGCAATGCAAACTTTCCCTCCAACTTCAGAAAACTTTTCATGAGAATCAGAAGCATGTAAATCTGCGTGCTGCGCATTCTTTTTCGCGTAACAACTCTTTGTTCTCATTCGAAATCTCATTTATATGTGCGGCGACATTTATCTATATACATGCTGGATATATATTCAACTTTGCCTTCCTTAATGATGACTTTACTGAACCGAAAACGCAAAAAAACATTTGATACTCCGTATGCAGAATCTCATGGTAGCAATTCATTGAAAAACAGACATTTGGGTTCATAGGAGAGCTTCGTTCAAAGTTTCCTTTCGATGTCTTGTGTGGATCAATAAGTTACTTGCCTAATTAGTGATAATATATAGGCAAAGCCAGCTGCAAGCAATGGATGTGATGGGGGTGAAGGCGACCTTCAAGATGAAGGGAGCTATTTTCCTTTTTAGGAAAAAAACAAATATTGTACAGTACCTTAATTCAAAAATTATACCTTCCTTTTCAAATTGATTACTGTAGTATGGCAAATAGGTGCATGAATTGTGCCTTTGATGATACAAGCATGGCATTTGGCACACCGTCAGAGTATGTCCTAAGAAAGATACTTGGCTATAGGACCATCGCAGATTTGTCCTTTTTGAAAAATGGCCGCAATTGTTGTCACAGGACAAACCTGCGATGGCCCTAGAGCGAAATATCTTCCTTAGGGCATACTCTAACTGTGTGCCAACTCTCCACTGTGTGCCAACTCTCGTGCTTGCATCATCAAAGTCACAATTCTCCCAAATATTTCACCTATCTGCCGTACTACTTCTCCAGTTATCATTATCAATATTCCAAACCTTTTACAGAGAGTCTGTGTTTCCGAAGGTATCGCTCTTGGTAAGGGTTATATATGCTGTTGCCTTTCTGACAGTTAATCAGGACAGGAATTTGGAATTTGCTCAGGATATTAGTGATAGCTCACATACTCTTTGTGAAGGACACCGTGGGATCGTTAATGTCCACCTACAGCCCCAGTGCTAGCAGACAAGTCCTCCAGCTTCTACCTGCATGTGTTACGTGGTCCTCCCGGTAACTACCTGGTCTTGGTGACCCCCGGACCGTGGGAGGACCCCGCCAGAAAGATGTCTGATTTATACGCTTTCGTAGCGCAATCAATATGAAAGACACAATAATTCAAGTCAATAAGAAACCCCACACCAAGAATCCGGATTACTCAATAATATATTCCCCAATCAATCAACCACCATCAACAATCAAGATCGCCGCTTCCCCCAGACCTCGTGTGTTTTCTTCTTCCGTTTCCGGTCTCCTTTTCCCCAGAAGGGCTCCTGACCCTTTAATCACAACAACCTTTAATCAAATAAACATTAATAAGCAATGACCTGAATAGTAATTCACATAAATTCACATAAATCCGTAACACTCCCCCCCTTCAAGAAAGAAAGTTTGAACCCAGCGAAAACTTTCTTTGCCGGCCAACTTTGATAAACAAACCAGATAACTCACACCCCCAAATCATCAGTTCCCCCCGGGCACAATTATCACTTAAAAATAAAGCAACAAAATTTCACAAAACCCCTAGATTAATTCACTCTGGACCAAGCGTCAACCACTTCTAGTTTCTCTTGAATGACGGTTAAGAGGTGGTGACCAAAGCCCCAAAGTTAAACCTCTCGATAGCACTTTTTTGGGGGGCCCAGCTGAGTATTCCCTACATGGACGCCTTAAGGAATGTGGAGTTCACGGTTAGTCCGGGGAGGAAAGTTCATTACATGGACGCCTTTAAGAACGTGGAGTTCACGGTTAGTCCGTGCAGGAAAGTTCACTACCTGGACGCCTTTAAGAACGTGGCATTCACGGTTAGTCCATGTAGGAGCCCCGGCTTGGCGGCTCCACTGTATATAGTGCTTCAACTTCTCCAGACTCCTAACAGTTACGGTGGGACCCCTTGTCCCAGCCGTTACCTGACTGGCGGTCTCCTTCTCGGCCAGTGCTCTGACATTCATTCTTTCGGGAGGTGCCGTAACTCTGGGAGCCTCCATAGTAATATCGGCTGCTGCCAACCCCAAAACTACCGCCAAGTTGTCCTCTTCTGTAGACCTCTCGACGCCTACGAAATGCCTTCCCTACTGTTATGGTCCGACCCTCCAAATCCTTACCATTCCAATTCTTCTCTGCCTCTCTGGCGTCTTTTGTGCTTGCAAACGTGAAAAAGCCGAACCCTCTTGACCGTTGCGTTTCCCTGTCTTTTACCACCTGCACTTCCACCAGCGGCCCATATCTGTTGAAGACAGAGGTCAGAACTTCTTCCTCTGTGTTGAAGTTCAGTCCCCCTACAAATAACTTGGAACTTTTGTCGCCATCCCGAGCTGGGGTGGTGTTATTTCCCCTGCGGGGCTCTTTACCCACCCTCGGGTTACCATAAATTTGCCCCCCGACCAAATCATTCCCGATAATCACAGATACTCCCTCTACAGGAAGCGTGGCTTGTAAACCGACGGTGACCGGTCCTGACACCAAATCGGATTCCAACTGGATGACATGAAGTGGGGCACTAACACAGCCACCGATCCCTTGTAACCGAACACTATCAGTGCTATCACCAGTTCCGGTACTCTTTGACAATGGCAAAATGCCTTCAAGCATTAAGGATTGATGGGCTCCTGTGTCCCTCAATACCCTAACAGGTCTTGGGTTAGTCCAGTCTCCCTCGAGTGAGACAAACCCCTCATAAATAAATGATTGGTAACTCTTCTGTGGGCGATTTCTTACGCTAGCCATCGCATTCGGAGTTGTAATAGTCGGACTCCGCTCTGGGTTGTCCCTTTTCATGAGGTAACAACTGGACATCAAGTGTCCAGGTTTTTTGCAAAAGGCGCAAGTAGGCCCGGAGGAAAAACTCGTGGTCTGCCTCGGGCCCCCCGGGAAATAAGTTTGTCTTGGGCCCGTAGCCCTCTGATTTCGAACAGTTGGGGTATCCGCGTTGTCCCCATAATCCTCTCGAGGCCGCCGCCATGTATTGTCGTTCTCCGCACCGGGTGTTCCATAACTCCCCTGCTGAAGTCTAGGCGAGGAGCTAGGTGTGTGGACCCCTATCCGGTGTGTTAAGGCATAATCATCTGCCATGGTGGCTGCGTCCCACAACTTTAGTACTTTCTTTTCCTGCAGGTACACTTTGATGTCCTCGTGGACACACTGTTGAAATTCCTCCACCAGCATCAGGTCACGCAATGCTTCGAAGTCGTTCCCGACTCCTTTCGACTCACACCACCGATCAAACATGTTTTCTTTCACTCTGGCAAACTCCACATGTGTCTCACTCTCCCTCTTCCTGGCATTCCTGAATTTTTGCCGGTAAGCTTCAGGAAGCAACTCATAGGCTTTGAGGATGTGCTTCTTCAATACCTCATAATCTGCACATTGGTCCATTGGTAGCGCCGAATAAATCTCTTGAGCTTTACCCACCAGCACACTTTGCACTAGTATGGTCCAGGCCTCCTCCGGCCAGTTTAACTGTCGAGCCACTTTCTCAAAGTGTGGAAAAAATTGAGTGACTTCCTTTTCACTGAAGGGTGGAACCAGCCTCACATGTCTGCCCACATCCCAGGTTTTCTGGCTGGGTGTCGACCCCGTCAGCAAGGGTGGTACCTCTCCCCGTTCTCTCATTATATCCAGCTCCTTGAATTTAATTTCTTGCTGAAGTGCCATGACACGTTCCTTCAACTCCCTTTCGGCTTTTCTCTCCTCTGCTTCGAGTTCCCTGGCAGCTCTCCTCTCCTCTGCTTTTCTCCTTTCTAACCTTTCCTGGAGTTCTCGTTCCACTCTCCTTTCCTCTGCTTGTTTCTCTTCTCTCCTCTCTTCTGCTTTCCTTTCCTCTTCTGCTCTTTCCTTTTCTGCTTTCCTTTCTTCTTCTGCTCTTTCCTTTTCTGCTTTCCTTTCCTCTGTTTTCATCCTTTCTAACCTTTCCTGGAGTTCTCGTTCCACTCTCCTTTCCTCTGCTTGTTTCTCTTCTCTCCTCTCTTCTGCTTTCCTTTCCTCTTCTGCTCTTTCCTTTTCTGCTTTCCTTTCTTCTTCTTTGATCCGTTCCTGGCTCCGTAATTGCAACTCCAGTTTCCGGATCTCAACGTCTTCTGGTTCTTCGGGTAGCCACTGCCAGGCTAACTCGTCCCATGTTCCTAATCCCACCATAGATTGTATCACCGTGGTCTGCAACTCTGCCTTCCTCAAATTAGTTCGGACCTCCAAGTTAAAATGTTTGGCCAATTTCAAGAGGTCCGCTTTTAGTAACGCTCGGAACTGTGCCTCACTAGGTGTTACCGCAAAGTTATGTGCAACAAACGCCATGGTGACTATCGTTAACCCCTGTTAACCTTCACCCAAGACTTTACCACAATTTCTCAAAAATTTACCAATTAATAATTAATTAATAAATTTTAATTACTAAAGATTATTATTTTATTATGTTATACAATTTTAGATCCCGGAATTCAATTGGACGAGCCCCCAATTCTGTTACGTGGTCCTCCCGGTAACTACCTGGTCTTGGTGACCCCCGGACCGTGGGAGGACCCCGCCAAAAAGATGTCTGATTTATACGCTTTCGTAGCGCAATCAATATGAAAGACACAATAATTCAAGTCAATAAGAAACCCCACACCAAGGATCCAGATTACTCAATAATATATTCCCCAATCAATCAACCACCATCAACAATTAATCAATCACCAATATTATTAAGATGGCCATCTCGTATATTTCCCCCCTTTCCCCACTCACGACCCCTCAATGGTCACTGTCCCTCACAATGTCTCTGGGCCCCTCCAGACCAAGGTGGAGGTCGACTTCTCCGCACACGGGCGGTTGAACGAACCCCTGGCTGACGTGCTCCAAATGTGCACGTCGCGTACCGGGGACAGCTGCTGCAGCGCACACCTCCTTGCCAAGCAAAGCGGGCAAAGCAAAGCACGCGAGGCCCAAGGTGCGACCCGTACGCGTCCTTGTAGACGTTGAGGCAAACTGTGCCGGACGCTTGGTTCCGTGCACAAACCCACGGCAACTTGACATGTAACCGGTAATTACCCCGCACAGGTAACTCCTCTCGCCAGACAGGCTTTCAAACGCAGCGTTCCCCACGCTGCTCAATATCGACACCGCTCGCGTCGGAGCTGGGCGAGGAAGAAGAAGATCGCCGCTTCCCCCGGACCTCGTGTGTTTTCTTCTTCCGTTTCCGGTCTCCTTTTCCCCAGAAGGGCTCCTGACCCTTTAATCACAACAACCTTTAATCGAATAAACATTAATAAGCAATGACCTGAATAGTAATTCACATAAATTCACATAAATCCGTAACACATGTGAAACACCAGGGTGACAGTTTATAGCTGGGCAGAGATTCAATCCCCAGCTATACAGCTCAGAGGCAAGCGCACATACCTCGAGGACATCATGCCAGCTCAAATCAATGATCCAAAGTGTAGTCTTTGTTGAAGAGAAATCCAATACGTTCTTTAAGTTTGTTTTAAGAAAATTTACACAAAGATGGACTTTCTTTCATGGACTAGTGTGCTTTCTTTGAATAGACTGTAGCATACACATTTTTCTTTCTTTACAGGAGCAAGGTTCATGGAAGAGAGCAAGGTGCATCTGACAGTGGAACAAACATCAAGGGAATTAACTGGCAGGATAAGAGGAAAGGGAGGAGGGGAGAAACACAGCAAGTAAGATGCTTGCATTGGGAAAGGTTCATGGGGGTAATAAAGATCATTGGACAGAATTGGGGTTGACAAGAGATGAAGAACACTGCTTGCTTGAAACCTTAGAAGGATGAGGGCAACAAAACAGCTTCTGCAAAGGTGGTTGGAAGAGCCTCTGTGAATGTGGTTAAAACAGCCTCTGCGAAGGTGGTTCCATATACAGGAAAAGCAAGGAATAAAAGTGTTGAGGTTTGTAGTCAGTCTGGATTTTGGAAGTTTAACCAGGATGACTTACTGGAAGAATATGAGTAATGTAGGAGAATAAGGGGTAGAAAAGAGAGACCATCGATCTTCATTGACGTGAAAGCAACAGACCGTGTGCTTTAGGTTCATCGAAGGAGATTCCAATAATTTTATGAACTTTAGATTTCACAGAACCGAGAATATAGAGAGAGTTGTAATGCTGGGGCACCATCCCATAACAGGGAGCAGTATTCCATTTGAAAAGCAAAGTTCGAATGAATGAACTGAAGGAAATGGTAAACAATTTGGAGATGCGTGGTTATTTGAAACAGCTTCAAACACTCTGTTATTCTTCCTACTGACACGGAAACTGACAACGTTGCATTTGTATGTAAAACATTCCATATTCAAAGGCTTTAGGAATAATTAGGTTTGCAGAGACGACCTTATATGACCAACAAAATAAGTAACTACATGGTATTCATAGAAGTCAACTTGGTAAAAGCCAACTCTTCTGTTTTTTTTTAAGGGTTTATTTTTTTCTTTTATCCAATATGGCTGCCAGACCATGTGACCGACGACGTCATAAATTTACATTCTCTAATATAATTGTTGTCTAAATCACGTTCAATAAATTTCAAACTGATCAGACTGAGCATTGTACTCGTGGAAATATGATGTAATAATCAAGGCACCAATGACGTCATCGTTAACAGCACTTATTCCCCATGCGGAGTTCTTTACAATGAGCTACGTTTCATTTTTTTCATGCAGCGGTTTCAGAGATATAGAGGTGCAAAGTTTTTTCGTTTTCCCAAGATAGCGCCTGTACCACCTCGTGCAGTGGGCCATAATAGTGGCTTGTTCAGAATTAATAATGGTATTTTTGTTCAGAATAAACACGCGAGGAGAAACTATATATGCTCTACGAATGTCGTTCTAGTTTTCAGCAAGCAATCAATTACTGAAGTACTGTATATGAGGTTGTCAGCTATGCTCTTGTAACCTGCCCCCTCTGTACCATGTCTTGAATTAGCTCGACTATGAAATATTTCTGTTGTGTCCTCCTGATAAAGAAAACATATGCCTCATTCTGTGTGGCACTGAGTAGAATTCCTCAACATCCAATACTACTGAGGATCCACCACCTTGTGCACTTTGTCCATTGCCAGGCAAGCACCTAGAGGTCAGTACTGTATAGTGTATATGACAGAAGAAATGAAGAACGTGTAATTCTGCATGCAGATAATAAAAAGATAATTAAATTAATGAACAGGATTAAATAATTAAATAATTAACTTTATTACCCCCCATGGGCTTTGCAAGGACGTGGGAGAATAACCTGGCTAGAGACCAAAATTTTGATGAAAAGTAGAGTATTGTGCAGCAATTTTCGCTCATTAGCTCACCTGGAACGAAGTCAGGGGAGCTTATGCGATTGCGCGTCGTCAGTCCGTCCGTCCGTCCGTCATTGAACAATTGAAACTTCTTTTCAAAAACCGCTGATAGGATTGCAACAAAATTTGGCACAAATGATATTTGTTGTGTTGTGACTAACGTTTGTTCACGGCATTAAAATGAAGGTTGTGATAAAGTTTCATCCAAATTGTTTGTGTAATTTCAGAGGAAATTTGGAAATTGCTATTTTGGAGGTCAAACCTGAGCCCACTTTGACCTCCAAAATAGGAATTTCCAATTTCCTCTGAAACGACACACACTATTTCGATGAAACTTTATCACAACCTTCATCACCTGTGATGTATCGAAGATTTTTCACGGAACTAAGAAAATCTAAGAAATTAGAACGAAGAAATTAGAATTAAACTTAGAAATTAGAACTAAGAAATTATGAAGCTAACTCTGCGGGCCTTTCACTCACTCACCGCAGGCAGGTAGGTTTCTGTTCTGTCTTCTACAGACTCCTCTCCGGTCTTGCTCCGCCAGCTCTGTCTGTGTGTGCTCTGTCCCCCAAATATTCTGACAGGTCGCACAAGATCTGCCAGCAATCCTCTTCCGGTGAAATTGCCAAAATCAAGACTCTCTGCTCACCTTCACTCCTTCATTCCTCTTTACTCCGTCTCTGGAATAAACTCCTTCACTCTCTTCAATCACACTCCCCACTCCAGGTGTTTAAAACAGCTGTCCACTACCATCTCTTATCTTCCCCCATCCAACACCTTGATCTTTTCTACCACCTTGATATCACAACACCTTGATTCATCCCAGAACCACTTTTTTGAAATTCCAACTTCTTTCCTGGATGTCCTAGCAGTGTCCATGTGTTTTATACCTCTCCCACCCCACCCCACCCCTACCCCCATTCCCATGCCACCTCCCCCCAAGCCCTCTCCCTCGCACAGATCTCCCGATGTCCCTGTTATCTACTGTTGTACTTGTGTTCTTCCCTCTCTCTCCCCATATTGTCTCCCGCTCCCTTTATTTTATGTTTTATGTGTCTGTTTGTTTTTCTTGTGATTATTGTTAGCTCTTACACGAGCCTCGATCTTGTATACAAAAAAATACAAAAAAAACAAAAAAACGAAGCCTGAGGGTGTCTACGGCGGGTCAAATTGGGTCCAGGTTTGACCCCCCAAAATAGATATATACTTTAATCTCTGAAACTACGTGCACGATTTCGATGAAACGTGACCACAACTTTCACCACCCATGATGTACCAAAGTTTGTTCACGGCATTTTAAAAAATCTTCCCCTTTGGGGATACATGGGGGGGGGGCGGTTCCCCCCCCCCCCCCCCCCCAAATAGGTATATTTGCTTCCTTCTCAGAAACTACACATGCAATTCTTATGAAACTTGACCACAACCTTAATCATCCATGTTGTACCAAAGTTTGTCCAAGGCATTGGAAAAATTGCGGTCTGTGGAGGTACATGTGCTGGGATGGGGGGGGGGGGGTTGCCCCCCCCCCCAAAATAGGTATTTTTGTTTGTTTACTTGTATAAAGTCTTATGATTATGTTGGTATGATTCTACATGCTGTCCTGTCTTCTAGCAAGCATTGAAATTGGTTTAAAATACCTTTAGTCAGTGCAGTAGACTGTTTATTCTACCAGGTGAGCGTCGGGGGTATTGGCCCTATGTTTTTTGTAACTCGTTCCCTTCCCAATAGATTAGCATACCAGATTTTACATTTAAAATTGCTTAGTCATATTCCTCACATCAGCGCAAGTATTTCGAACCATCTTGGGCCATAATAGACCAATTATTGATGAAACAATGCATCATATGCCTCTTGAGGTAAATAACTTGTTAATAAAACTAGATGGTGGCCATCTTGGAAAATGGCTGCTACCGTACTGCTGTCATTGGGGAAATCGGTGATGGTCCTGGAGCTGAAAACTTTCGATTTGGCATGTTCTCCTCTACAAGACTGCCAAATTTCATGCTTGTATCATTAAAGTCACAATACCCCCAAATTTGTAACATATCTGCTGGGCTATAAAGCCTGGTAGTTGAAACTGCACTGCAGCAGTTTTCATGTCAGACAATCTCTAATAGTGACAATCTTTTAATATCCACAATGGGGGTTTCCAAACATATGCCCTTAGCTAGTTGAAGCACTTTCATGAGAACTACTCTCAAAGTTGGAGCATTGAGTTATATCGATAAAAATGTGAAAATGAAAATAGCTATGAACGCACACACTCATTGTAGCATTATCCCCACGTGCATTATCTTATTGTATAAAATTCCACTTAACAAAAAGCACAAAGGGCTTTACATTATCCATGAGAGTTGGAATGCTTTTGCTGCTTCCCGAGAGATGAGCTAAAGTACGCGTGGCACAAGAAACGCATCCCAAAAGCCACTCTCCTATATGCTTTTCACGATAACAGCACGAAAACACCCATTAAAATCGAAGCTGCCGTGTTCCCTCGTTTGGAGATCGGGATGTATACTGAGATATATGCGGAGGATCATTCGACCTCTGCATAAAGAACTTAATTAGCAGAAATATTCGGATGAATATATCACTTCTCCTGATTGCCAATATATTGTTTACTCGTCTGAAAGCAATTATCCTGCGACTAAATGTATATATATGTGTATATATATATATATATATAATATATATATATATATATATATATATATATGTATATATATATATTGTCGCGGTTTTAGAACCCCTCACTTGTAAATAATTTTTCTAAATAATTCTCTTCATTTAATAAGGTCGCACCCCTAGTTAGTCCACAAGCAACATGTAGGACACCATAGGAACTTTCAGTTATTTCCCTAGTCTGTGTTTAGTTAAGGCTCTGTTCCCAATAGTTGAATCTGCATTGCATTAATTAAATAAGATAGGCCCCATTCGCCTCTTTGCCAGCCGCTCTCTTTCCAAGCTACGCCAGTATGCGCCCCTACAGTCGGGGCTTGTCCCTCCCAATTCTATTACGCGCCGTCGCTTGCCAGCAGCGTTCGCTGCCTCGCTCCAAACGCCATTGAACACGCGGTCGGCTCGAGGAAAGATGGGGCAGAGCCACGAGAAGAGGTGTGGCCTCGTCCATGAGCCATCGAGGGCGGGGCCGGTGAGCCCTCGCGAACTTATCAGGGCTGAGGTGGGATGGTCTGGTAAGGGCGTGGCTGGAGCTTCCCGAGGGTTCGCTGGGCTTGCCCATATAAGCACGAACGAAAAGCCCTCTAAAGGACTGCGCGAGGGGAGACCATTGTGAAAAGACTGTCGAGAGGACTGCGCGAGGGGAGGCCATTGTGAAAAGACTGCCGAGAGGACTGCGCCGGGAGAGCTTGACTGGTACGGAATGCGCGGAGCGCACCTGGTGATTAATGATCTTGTTTGAAAGGCGCATATGAACATTGAGAGAGAGAGAGAGAGAGAGAGAGAGAGAGAGAGAGAGAGAGGCAGCAGGCGCACATATTACGTACGCAGCATTGCAGTCCCCCGCTATATCTAAAAGGTCCGGTCATGCGCCAATGCCATGCGAAGCTGCCGGCCGTTCTTTGCCGCGGTACGAGTCAACACCCGGAGCCGGACTCGAGTGAACCTGGAGCCGGACCTCGACTCCTACCATCTGACTGGACCCTTCTCCTCCTACCACTACCCTCCCATGTAAGTCTGTCTGTTTTGTCCTGGGGTTAAGTAAGACTGTATAGATAAGCTTGCCCTGTGTCCTTTTGCTCTTCTTCTTGTACATTCTTCCCCTTTCGTTTCCTCTTTCTTGGGTTGGTTATTGTACATAATTAATAAATCCTATTTGTTCTTCCCTTTACTCTGATTTCCTCTTATTCGATCATTGGCGTATTTTCTCATTTGAGTACCTGTGGCACGATTTGTCCAACCACTCAGGATCGGGTTTAGTTCCTTTGTTAATGGCTCGGGCTTCGGATTGCTAACCGCTCGGCAATTTCCATCTTGTCCGCGGTCTGGGCGGGAATTATCTCCCTGCTTTGCGGTCGGATTGGCACGCAGGTATTTGGGACTCCATTGACCAATCACCTGGGCCAATCTCGACCGGAAAGGAGCGTTATAATTTCCAGGATCAGGGGAGGGCCAGCTTAAAAGACAAGGGGATTAACCCCCCCTTGGTAAGGGGAGCGCCGACCCCCGAATCCGCAACAATATATTAGCATATGCCCATGGTGAAAATACCCAAATTCCCCAGAAAATGGTCCGGTGTCTTCTATTCTCGTGGAAACAGAAAAAAAAAGGAAGTCTTTTATTCTTGTGGAAACAGAAAAAAGGAAGTCTTTTACACTTGTGGAAACAGAAAAAAAGGAAGCCTTTCATTCTTGTGGAAACCAAAAAAAGGAAGCCTTTCATTCTTGTGGAAACAAAAAAAAGGAAGACTTTTATTCTATTGGAAACAAAAAAAAGGAAGTCTTTTATTCTTGTGGAAACCAAAAAAAGGAAGCCTTTTACTCTTGTGGAAGCAGAAAAAAGGAAGTCTTTTATTCTTGTGGAAACCAAAAAAGGAAGTCTTTTATTCTTGTGGAAACCAAAAAAAGGAAGCCTTTTACTCTTGTGGAAGCAGAAAAAAGGAAGCCTTTCATTCTTGTGGAAACCAAAAAAAGGAAGTCGTTAATTTTTGTGGAAACAGAAAGAAAAAAAAAAGGAAGTCTTTTATTCTTGTCAAAACAAAAAAAGGAAGTCTTTTATTCTTGTGGAAACAGAAAAAAAAGGAAGCCTTTCATTTTTGTGGAAACAAAAAAAAGGAAGTCTTTTATTCTTGTGGAAACAGAAAAAAACAACAAAAAGGAAGTCTTTTAATCTTGTGGAAACAGAAAAACAAAACAAAAAGGAAGTCTTTTATTCTTGTGGAAACAAAAAAGGAAGTCTTTTAATCTTGTGGAAACCAAAAAAAGGAAGTCTTTTATTCTTGTGGAAACAGAAAAAAAGAAAGCCTTTCATTTTTGTGGAAACAAAAAAAGGAAGTCTTTTATTCATGTGGAAACAGAAAAAAAACAAAAAACAAAAAGGAAGTCTTATTCTTGTGCTCATTGAAAGAGTTCAAACATAGAATACATTTTTTAACAGCAAAGATAAAAAATAAATTGTTGGGAGGAATCGAGGCAGCGAACTGTTGCCTATACACCGCCTTGGTTCAAGTTTTTGGCTGATTGAAAAAAATTAAAATTTTCCTGTAGGTTTGGATTAATTTGAATTAACCTTTACATGATGTTTTTTCTCTCAGAGGAGGATTTCTGTGTTTCAGGGTGGAACAGACAGAGAGATAGCATTAGCCTATTACATATCTTACTAGAATTCACCAAATGTCCATCCGTCTGTCTGTCCGTCCGTTCCCAGGTAACGCAAAAACGGCTGAACCGATTGCAACGAAATTTTGGGTGGGTAATCCTGGGACCCCCTGGAGTAAAATAGGCTATATTGTTTTTCCAATTTCAGCTTTGGTCTCCAGCATTTTCAGGTTTGGACTCCCGCCTAACGTTATTGTTCCGGGTACCGCAAAAACGGCTGCACCGATCGCAACGATACACCTCCATGCCCGTTGGATTCCCACGAGTGACCCCACTAGTCGGTCCAAATTTATGAAAGGTGTTTAACGAGTGTCTTGTTAACACATGCCGAACCCTTAAACGTTGACAAAAACATCGTTGTATCATTGTCATTACAGGTATTTTAACTGTTGCTTAATCCCTTTACTTTCTCAAATATAGTTCGTAGTAATTGAAAAAAACCCCATAAATTGCATCCAGGGATGAAGGTGTTAAAAAGTGGGATGGGCAGTCTTCAACGAGTGTTATGTAATATTTAATGGGGTGTCTGTTGAAACGTTAGGAAGAATTACAGGTGGGTGAGGGCGTCAGATTTGGGCAACAAATGTGTTACGTAATTTTTGAATGGACCCCTAATGGTGCAAATCGATAGCAAAGCCAATGAATGGCACTGACCCTGAATCAATGGGCCAATGGTACATTGCCTCAGTTCCTCCAAGAGTCCCAACAATGGAAACACCTCCAAGGCCAGAGGTAATAATATCAGTTATCCAGGAGAAAATAAATAGGAAATGCTTCATCCGCCTGTCACGCATAGACCCTGGAATGTAGAAAGAGTATAAAACAACGACATTGGAGCAACAGCCATGGTACAGAGTCCTCAGAAATCCATGTGATGTGTTGCAAAAGAACATGACTTTCCATATTCCTTGACTTATCATCTCATGAAAAGTATAAACCTGAAACTGGACAGCCTATGATTGTTGCACAAATTGATTCAAGATGATCTAGACCACTAGATACAGTTCTGTGAGATATTCCTAAACCAGGTGCTGGAAGAGCTGGGTATTCTTGAGATTCTAATTTACAGACAGGTGAGACGGAATTCCTGTGAAACGCCTTTGGCAATCCGATCAAAAAGCAGTTTATTGGGGAGGCACAAATCCCCACGTGATTGTTTGTCAGTGACAATGTAATCTCACTTGGTATTATGACATTGGTGGTTATCTATATTATAAAACAGCAGTGTCTGTCCACCTGTCTGTCTCAAAATTACTCCCCTCAGTTTCGGGGCAAGCCCCTCCAAACCTCTGTGGAATGTTTTGGGGTACCATAAGATGTCCTCAGGTAGGTAGGAGCTTTCATATATTCCTCAATTAAATTTGATTTTGAGAATTCAATCGATACGAACCTGCTCCAGATGCGGAAGTTCCCAAGATGAGGAAGATTCCCTGGTTTGATAATATGTCAATTCAATTGTGATTTAACATTATATTTTGTTATATTAATGGAATATAATTAATTTGTGTTTGGAATATGTTGTTTGGAATGAAAATATAGAGAGATTAAGTATAAAGGTTGAGTTTAAATTAATTCCCCTCTGGGCTGGTGCTCCTGCCTCACACCTAGCTCGGCTTCACGCTGGTGAGACCAAAGTTTCAGAATCATTGGAATCTCCGGCGATGAAGCCGATTGTGAGGGCCTTTCACTCACTCACCGCAGGCAGGTAGGTGGTCTTTCTGTCTTCTACCGACTCCTCTCTGGCCTAGCTCCCCCAGCTCTATCTGTGCTCTGTGCCCCAAATACTCCTACAGGTCACACAAGATCTGCCAGCAAGCCTCTTCTGGTGAAACTGCCAAAATCTAGGCTCTCTGCTCACCTTCACTCCTTCATTCCTCTTTTCTCCCACATATTGAATAAACTCCCTCACTCTCTTCAATCCCATTCCTCCCTCCAGGTCTTTAAAACAGCTGTTCACCACCATCTATCTTCCCCCATCCAAAACCTTGATCTTGATCTGGTGAAACTGCCAAAATCTAGGCTCTCTGCTCACCTTCACTCCTTCATTCCTCTTTTCTCCCACATATTGAACAAACTCCCTCACTCTCTTCAAGCCCATTCCTCCCTCCAGGTCTTTAAAACAGCTGTTCACCACCATCTATCTTCCCACATCCAAAACCTTGATTACCTCTCCCACTCCCCACCCCTCTTCCCACCAAGCTACCTTCTTTAATTCACCCCAGATCCACTTTTTTTGAAATACCGACTTCTTTCCTGGAAGTCCTAGTAGTGTCCATGTGTTTTTTTTTTACCTCTCCCACTCCCCACCCCTCTTCCCACCAAGCTCTCTACCTCCCACAGATCTCCCGATGTCTCTGCTCTCAAATGTTGAACTTGTGTGCTTCCCCCTCTCTCCCCATCTTGTCACTCGCTCCCTTTATTTCGTCCTACATGTCCGTTTTTTGTGTTTGTTTTTTTTTGTCATTAATGTTAGCTCTTACACGAGCCTCGATCTTGTATACAACAACAACAAAAAAAAAGAAGCAAAATGAGGAAATGACGTGAGGGTTTCCATCCGTGACATTTGCGGATTCGCCATATGTGGATTTGCCAGATGCAGATTCGCCATCGACTGGGTATGGAAACCTTCAGACTGGGTACGTTTTTTGTACAAATCCTTCACAAACCAGCTGTCCATGCCTGATGTTCGACTGAAGGTGTCATAGGAATGCGTAATGCATTGATCCATAGTTTACCATTCGCCATTTCCGCATTGACTGTTTGAACGTCCCACCTTTGTGTAGCATGGGTACCTCGCTAGTATCATCTAATGGTGCTTTTCCACCGCAGTACCGTACCATACCGTAGTGTAACCAAACTCCGTTTTTTTCGTTTTTCCATTGCCAAGCGAACTGTACCGTACCTAAGTACCTGTGCTAAATTTGGTTCCTGCTATGGATAGGTACCAAGAAAGCCGAACCTGGATCTATGGGTGGAGCTAGCAATACTGAAGACCCTTGATTGGTCAATCGCAATCGTCACAGAACCGTCACGCTATGTTCAGACCCAACCGCCATTTTGTAATACCACAATTCCGGAGAGAAGATAGCTAAAGCATAAGTGATGAGAATCATAAAAAATACATGGAAAACCTGGATAGCGCCGCCTATTTTCATGGTTCTGTTGTGCGATGGAAAAACGACACAGGGATAACCGTACCGTACTGAACCGTACTCTACAGTGCTGGACCAAACCGTATAGTACCGAACCATTCTGTGCAATGGAAAAGCGCCATAATGTTTGACCCTTTTTCAGACTTCATTTCCTTCATTGGAATCATATCTTGATATTCTGTGGACATGACAAGGTGGGGCAACTCACCCCTTCCCCTGCAAATATCACTGTATTTTAGAGGTCTTGGCACAGGATATTGCAGATGTAATATACTAACCATAGAGCCGTCTGGCCTCAGTTCGATTTCTGTCCCGATTGTAAACTATTGAATTGGTCATGGCTGTGCTTCATAGTCAGTGTGTTGAATCACAGTGTTTTTTTAATATATACATGGGCTAAGGCTGGTAACAGAGCTGACACACACACACACGCACTACCACAACATACACAAACACACACACACACACACACACACACACACACACACACACACACACACACACTACCACAACATACACAAACACACACACACACACACACACACACTACCACAACATACACAAACACACACACACACACACACACACACACACACACACACACACACACTACCACAACATACACAAACACACACACACACACACACACACACACACACACTACCACAACATACACAAACACACACACACACACACACACACACACACACACACACACACTACCACAACATACACAAACACACACACACACACACACACACACACTACCACAACATGCACAAACACACACACACACACACACGCACTACCACAACATACACAAACACACACACACACACACACACACACACACACACACACTACCACAACATACACAAACACACACACACACACACACACACACACTACCACAACATACACAAACACACACACACACACAAGGACATACTGACAAGACAAACACTTAACACAGCCACTGAGCTTGGGGGAAGTGTCATCACTACCCTCACTTCCTGGGGTACTCTGAGTACCAGATACGTCATAACAATGGCGCCGCTTTTCTCACCATACTCAGTGGTGGCATTTCCTCAAGAGGAATTTCCTCCTCCCCATGGATGACAACCATTGGCGTAGTTTGACTTCTCTATTTGGGGGGGGGGGGGGGGGCAAGGGCTTAATAATAATAATGGATAGCTAGGTCTGACTTCCAAAATAACCGTTTGTTTGTGTAGTTACAGTGTACGTGAAATTACAAATACAGTTTACGTTCACCATTGGTACTCATGTTTAAATACAGGATGTTTTTATCTTGATTGTAAACTACTGAAAAAAATTAAGCTGGGGGCATTGCCACCCCCCCTCCCCTCCCCCCTCCCAAACTCCGCCGGTGATGGCAACCGATGGGGATTCTCCATGTTCTATCCTTTTCAAGAAAGGAAGCAGCACGTACAATTTTTAAGTCTTTGGCATGACTTGAACCGGTCCAAACCGGATGGGTGTTTTTTAGGAGACACCATCTCCTTACTGGATGGTTGTTGGCTCCCTGCAGAAGCTCATCCACCCTTTACCAGGTGTTGTTTTTGGTCCTGGCAGGGTGGCACAGTCTCCCTCCCCAGGAGCAAAGCCAGCGAGGAGTGTCGGTTTAGTCGCCAACAACCCGACCATGCGGCAGGTAGCACTGAGTTACATGTTACCATTGGCAGTCTCAAAAGACTGACCTGACCTGAAACACAAGTGTTCTGCCCACGTGTTCTGTTCTTTGATGAATATTAAGCTGAGGATTCGTCTCCTAACGTTAGCTGATGAACATCTTCCTCTGTCTTTTGACACGGAGTAGGTAAGTTACCGCTGTTACCCTGAGCAATTTCCTACCTCCTGCCCAAAACTGTAAACTACAGGGGGCGCTCCATCAGCATTATAGTTACACACCCCCACAAAGTGTTGGTACCTGTGAGCTGAACACATTGGGGATTCCCAGTCTGTTATACACACAGATACGAACAAACAAACCATATTGTGCAAAGTTACTTTGACGAGTTATTCCTGCTGGTAGGAAACCATTTAGTAGCCACTGAGATCACCCCATCATCAATGGAACTATTTTGCTGCGGCTCCAAAAAGGATTACGTTTATAAAACGAAGTACTGTGACCTACATGACTGTGAGATCAAATAACAACACAATTTCGTTCCATTAACAAAATCCTTTACATTCGTTTATTGCAGGTCTGTCATGACAGCAACTCGAAAGGTAAACATTTCAAGCACTTGTGCTACGAGGTCATCATCTCAATCCAATTTTACGATGTACAAAATAAACATTCGACAAGTTTACAATACCTGCTTTTGCTTTACTAAATAACCTTTTCAGAATTTTACATTAACTTCAAAACTTTACAGTGGAGCACACTTTCAGGAAATGAGTATGGGATAGTTGCGACAGATGATCAGTCTGAGAGCAACTTCATTCAGTCTTATGCGACGTTTCATCCACTGAAGGACTTATTCAGGCCTTGCAACATTAGCTCACAGCAAGGGAGTGCAATGTCCTCCACAATAAAGTCCACCCAGAGTGAATACAGCACAGAAACCGCACCAGACTGGCTCAATGGTCCAAATGTATATGAACATTCACCGATAAGCTGTCTAGCCTGAGTTTGAATCTTCACCCAGCTACTAGTACCCGACTGCAAAGCCGCAATGAGCCGGCTAAGCCAAAGCCTCTTGCCACTATTTTACCCATCACTATGGCATCAGTAGGTTAGGTAGTTGGTAGTAGGTTGGTGTAGTAGGTACCGTACCGAGTTCAAAATGACACCATTTGCATTCTGGATGAGATTAAAATTTATAAAATTTCCTTCTTGATTAATTCGGTGAATTCCGTCTCAACTTCGGATATTTCCGGCCATGAAAAACTATCCCATACGGCCGCGAGATTTCTAAAAAAAAAAAATCTTCGTCAATTTTAGAATATTTGACGCCGTTTTCAGCCTCCGAAACGCGTAATAAGCTTTTTTGAAATATTTTTTCAAATGCTCAAATCTCATTGGTTCCGGTGTTTGGTGACGATTTTCGTTGAAGATAACCAGTGCCCGTGTGGGCCCGGGGAACGAGGTTGGTCTTAAAGTATTTTAATTACAAATTAGAGGTGCATAAGATTGTGAATCAAACAAAGACGGGTGAAACAAACTCCCATTGAACTTTTTTCAATTTGTTATGCAAACTTCAGCAACCGCAAGATGGCGGCCTCCATTGAGCGATTTGGTGCGTCAAAGCTTCGAAATTCTCAAGGGATCCAGCAAAATCTGGCTTTTCAACATAATACGTACGCGTTCATTCACAACACCGGCTTGGCCGGCTATAAACTGTCATCCTTGTGTTTCACAGGCAGGCAGGGTGATTCATCAATGTGTGTGCCATCCTTCAGGTGGATGTTAAACTGGGCTTCCCTTCTGGCAAGCATTAGTTAGTGGACCGTATGTGAAGGATCTCATGATGTCCTTCGCTAAGAGTCGGCGAGCTTTGGTTGACACTTTGTCCAAATTCCAAATTCATGTGCTAACCCACAGTACAGCTGTGCCACCAGCAAATTATGCTACCCACAGCCATGTGCTGCATAAGAAAGAAGAAGATAAGAAAGAAAAAACCACACCTATTCCTCAAGCTGGCAGAAGAACTACCGGTAGTGGTGAAATCAAGGCAACAGACGGAGTAGAATATTGACAGTAACTATTTTAAAACTACTAAAGGGCTCGTCAAAAATGACGGGTTGGAACAATTTATTCGACGGTGCAGCCTCGTGAGCATGCCAAAGTCTGAAGTGTCAGGGTGCTTCTATCTTCTTTATTTAGTAGACATCCTACGGATGTAAATGAACAATCGTTTTACTCTGGTGGCATTGCACATCACGTGCAGCGATTTTCACCTCCCTATGCCTTGTATTTATTGTTATTTTAAAAAAAAAACGTTCTGTACACCGCCCTTGAGGCTCGGTTTGCAAGCCACCGTCTGCAATTTCAATAGAAGAGACATAATCACTCTTTTATGGAAAATGTTTTTCGAGTTTGTTTTATCCTCAAAAATAGACCGTAGTGAACACACATTCGTGTTAAAAGATTGCCCTTTAAAACCTACACTTATGAAGGGGGAAAGACATCTGTACAAACACACAAACTAATATTGTGATTTAGATGGTAGATGCGTCCGTCCCATCATTGTCGGACTGATAAAAATGATCTTCACCAATATAAATTGTCAGAACGAATGTTTTTTTTTTTTTCACTGCTGAAAGAGAACCAGTTGGTGACAATGGTTCTCATAAAGAAATGATCCCAAAGCCTGCACTGCTTGTTTTTCTTTATGTAAAGAAAGTGCTGCACCCAAAGCTGTACCATGAACATATGTCAATACTACCAGGACATAAACTCTAGTATGTGTCAAATAATTATAAAGTTTGCACAGAATTTATGGTCTTTGAGCATAGCATGACACTACTCATCACACTCAGAGTTCGTGCCCTAAAGCACTCTCAAGGGCCTGATGACAAGACATTCACGGAGAAAATATGGGCAAGTCACTCAATTGGAAAAAAAAAATCAGCTAATGGAAGCATATTATTGCTTTATCCTTTAAAAAAAACATCACCCAACACTGTTCATGCTTGTGTGTGGGGGTATCGAGATTTTTGGGAACTGAACCACAAAGTAAGTTCATCGACCAGCAATATGTTTATGGGGGACGATGAGAAAGGTAAACAATAATGTACATGGTTCATAAATCTGTGAGTGCATCATAAACTTCATGAGGCTAATTCTTAGTTCAAGACCAAAGAATACTCCAAAAGGACCATTGGTAAAACATCATCCCACAGTGCTCAAGAATCAGCAGGAGAACTAGAGGAATAAAAAGTGGAAAGAAAAAAGGAAGTGAAATGGAAGATTATCATTGTTGCATTCTCAGTGGTGGCAATATGTAAGTTCCACATAAGCTCAGCATGAAAAAGTATGTTAGCAGGCAGATGTTCAATTATCACTCTGTCCAGTAGTATATCATATCTGGCCTAGCAGCAAGCTAACAATGCAAGGCGCAGCAGCTAGCTTGAGGGCTGGTGATGGGACCTTTCATTTGAGCGCATCGTAATGAGCACCCACTCTTCGCAAAGTTCCAATGTAGCACATTTCTACTCCGACTGCGCTTCTGCTGACTTACCAAAGTGTGCATGACTGTTTGTGGCTTAGCGCAGCAGATTGTATGAGAACCATTCATAATGGAAGCTTTCATTTAAGGCGCACTGGCCTCAGTCCATTTGCACCTGGCTTGCTACAAGGAGACCATGGTTACTGCCTCACCTTCCCAAAAAGCAGTATCTCATTGTGTTGTGTGTCTGCAGGTGGTGATGCTTGACAGATGCATGATGTGGCTGATTTCGTGACTGACACAAATGAACAACTATTGCTCCATTTGTGACATACCCAAAGCATGGTTATGAGCGTTTTAAGAATTTGTAGGATTGGTTGAACAAAGTTGCTGACCCGATACGAAGTCAGTGCAACAATAACATTGATTTTAGGAAAACAACATGAGAGAAATCCTGTGCTGTGTTGATAGACAGGTTCCAATTGCTTTTCAAACAAGATGGTATTCATAGAATACTTACCCTGCGCAGTCTTGGGAATGACTTGGTGCAAGCCAACTTTTCTGTTTTTTAAGGGGTTTTTATCATTATTATAATTTAAAAAATTATACGGGAGGAGGTGCTCCTATGGTGAAGATTTAGTGCCCATCGGACCAACAGTTGCTAATAAAAAAATAATTTCATTACTTATCGAATCAAGCGTTGTACTTGTCGAATTATGACGTCATAATTAAAGCACCGATGACATCATCATTAACATATCTTATTCCCCATGGGGATTACTTGACAATGAGCCATGTTTCAATTTTTTCCATGGAGCGGGGTCAGAGATATAGAGGGGAAAAGTTTTTTGGTTTTTGCAAGATGGCACCTTTACCGCTGAACTATGACGTTATAATTATCATTAAAATATTCTACAGGAGGAGGCGCTCCTATGGTGAAAATTTCGTGTCAATCGGTCCAAGAATTGCAGAGAAAAAATTCATACTGATCGAATCAAACGTTGTACTTGCCGAATTATGACGTCATTATTACGGTACTGATGACATCATCATTAACATATCTTATTCTCCAAGGAAAGTGCTTGACATTGAGCCATATTTCAATTTTTTCATGGAGTGGTTTCGGAGATATAGAGGTGCAACCTTTTTCGATTTTTCCAAGATGGCGCCTGTACCACGTGACCAATGACGTCTAATTATCATTAGAACAATTCTACAGGAGGAGCCACTCATATTCTGAAAATTTCTTGTTCAGTGGACTAACAGTTGTGAAGGAATTTTTTTTTTCATACTGATCAGATCAAGCGTTGTACTTGTCGAATTATGACGTCATAATGGAGGCACCCATGACATCGTCATTAACATATCTAATTCCCCATGGGGTGTACTTGACTATGAGCCATGTTTCATTTTTTTCCATTAAGCGGTTTGGGAGATATATAGGTGTAACGTTTTTCCAATATGGCGTCCATACCACGTGGCCTATGACGTCATAATTATCAGCCAAAAAAATCTACAGGCAGAGGCGCTCCTACGGTAAAATTTCATGGCAATTGGACCAACGGTTGCCGAGAAAATGAATTTTTAAAATGCAGACACGGCACACGTACGGCACATGGCACACATCCGCACCCGATTGCTTAACCCCTCTTTTCGCTTCGCGAGCGCAGGGTAACTAAAGGGTTCATAGAACACCTTACCCAACTCAGTATTGAGGAAAAGGACATGGGAAGGATCTTTTAAACTCTTCCTCTGCGTTTCCGAGCATGGTCTATATTTCCAAGAGCTGCAATTTTGTTGGAGTCTCAATATTGCCCAACACTGGGAGCGAGACTGGAACTTTTGATTGTTCGAGAGGGCGTAAAACGGCGTAATATTTTGTCCAAGTATCGCTAAACTGAAGGGTATTCGAAGTGCCAAAAAGGTGATTTGTGTTCTACAGTGTTCGAGTGTATAATTCAATTGAAATAAAATAAAGATTTTAAAGGTTGTAGAAAAAAAAATTCTGACGTTTACCACCGTTGATGCAGTGTATTTTACACTACCTTATTTAACATGTTAAATAAGTTATTGGTGCTTGTTATTTGTGTCCTTTATAATGCCACTAAAAATAGTAAGTTTCCTGTTTATAATGATTTCCAATTTTGTTTGACTGCCAGATAGGCAGACAGACTAAGGGAATTGCCTTACTCCCCTGTGCGCATGTGTGCTCGGGACGAGATTCCATACATTTTGCCAATTTCAGAGCCAAAGTACTGCTAAACGGTAGGTTCGTGTTCCTATTCATGTTCCGATTCGTGTTCTACAATCTACAGTGTATTGTTCATAACATAAAATTCAATTGCAATGAAGTCGTGTTTCTTGATCATAGACTGACATCTGTGGACAGACAGACAAAATGAACCAATTGCTTCACTCCACGTTTTGCTTCGCATACAGGGTAATCATATGACCATCTTGTTAGATTCATTTTACAAGAAGTGGAATTTACGAAAATGAGCAAATAGGACGTTTCGGACTATCCACAGATGCATTGCTGTGCTATCATGCACTTCATGCTCAGGTATAAAAAATAATAATAATAAATAAACCTTGAACAGGACGACATCATTCCATTGCAGACAAGGCCTTACACAACTCATGTTGCATGTTTTGCATATTCATCATACGAGCCGAAAGCCATGTTGGCAAAAGAGTTTGAGCTGCTGACATAACATTCCTCTTTTCTTCCGCCTCTGGAACAAACTCCCTCACTCTCTTCAATCCCTCTCCTACCTCCAGGTCTATAAAACAGCTGTCTACCCCCATCCGAAACCTTGATCTTTTCTACCCCCGTTAATTCACCCCAGATCCAACTTTTTTGAAATACCGACTTTTTTCCCTGGAAGTCCTAGCAGTGTCCATGTGTTTTATACCTCTCGCACCTCACACTCCTCCCCCCTAGCCCTCTCCCTCCCACAGATCTCCCGATGTCCCTGCTCTCAAATGTTGTACTTGTGTGCTTCCCTCTCTCTCCCCATATTGTCTCCCGCTCCCTTTATCTTATGTTTTATGTGTCCGTTTTTTTTGTGTGTGATTAATGTTAGCTCTTACATGAGCCTCGATCTTGTAAAAAAAAACAAAAAAAAAACAGACTCAGAGCGGACACTCTAACGATTACACCACCAGACTTAGAGCGTCCACTCTGAGTCTGCAAGCTCAGTGGTTCAAACCTGGCCCCACCTGAGTCAGACCAAACTTTAATAACTATACGTGCTTCCTTGCTTGACGCCCAATGATTAGAACCGATAGAGCATGGATAAAGAACCATTTTTACTATTTTGCAGCCTTGATGGGCCTAATGGCTTCCTCCTGCATTGAAGTTACTGGCAGGGGAACTCAGATTATATTTAACCAAAGGATTCAAACCGAAACAGAAAACAGATTCAAACCAACTGTATTAGAGACCGAGACATTTGAAAATTTAAAGGATCTCTGTAAGTTTGCAGAATCAAAGTAGAAATATTAGAGGTGTGAAAAAAGTATCGTTTTTAGCTAACCTGGAAGGTAGTTCCGGGGAGCTTGTGGGATGGCACGTTGTCCGTTCACAGTCTATCAGTCGGTAAACACTTGCAAAATTTTCTCCAAAACCGCTGATGGGATTGCGACCAAATTTGGCACAAATTATATTTGTTGTGTTGTGACTAAAGTTTGTTCACAGCATTTAAAAAATCGGGGTTTATGGGGGGTCAAAGTGGATCCAGGTTTGACCCCCCAAAATAGGCATTTGCTTTCTTCTCTGAAACTACACATATTATTTCAATGAAACTTCACCACAACTTTCATCATTCGTGATGTACCAAAGTTTGCTCATGGCACGAAGTAAATCGGGTTCTAAGGGGGTCTACTGAGGATCAAAGTGTGGTCCAGGGTTTGACCCCCAAAAATCGGTATTTGCTCTCTTCTCTGAAACTACACACACAATTTCGATGAAACTTGATCATTCTTTGAAAATCAATAAATGGTGTAATCGAATCTGATTCCTTCTTCAGTAGTATGAGACACATAGCAGCCTTGATTAAACATAAAGAAATTTTTGCACTTTTCCAACACAACAACCGTTATCAAATATTTTCATTCCTTCCTGACACATCCTGCATTTAAATACAGCAATACCGAGTGATCATCATGTAAATCTGTATTGCAAATTGTGTTGTCATATGCAAAGCAAGCTGAGAGAAGGCAACAACGTTCTTTTTCTCAGTTATCAGTTCTCGCAGCAGGAAAGTTTGCACAATGATGAAAGACTTATTGGAGACAAGACGTCAAACGCATTCAACGCGACATCAAGGTGACAAAGGTGTGAATACAAGTTTCGTGGTGCGCAAATATACATCATGGGCACATTTTTATTCCACACCAATATGATGCTTTGGAGTGTGCAGCTTCATGTCCGGTTGATTGGCCTTTTTGTCGAAAAGTCGAGGCTCATGAAAGACCGATAACCTGATCTCACATCGCAGATAGGTCAGCAGTCTCTCTGTCTTCTACCGCATCCTTTCTGGTATTGCTCCCTCTGCTCTTTCCTTGATTTGTATCTTCTGCCCCGGGTTTCTGCAGGATGTACGTGGTCCACCATCAACCCCCTTTTGGTGAAACTACCTAAATCCAGGATCACTGCTGACCTACACTCGTTCATTCCTCTTCTTTTCTGCCTGTGGAACCAACTTCTACATTCTCTTCAATTTCTTTCTTCCCTCCAGGTTTTCAACACAGCTCATCACCATCTCAGATCATCCCCAATCCAAAACCATGATCTTTTACCTACTCCTTAACCCCCAATCCCCCCCCCCCCTACCTCCAATTTAGATAGGTTTGACATTGTAGATGGCACTTAAATTCTGTAAAGACATTCCCCATGAGATTCCCCAATAATTTTCATGAAAGAGAGAAAGAGAGAGAAAGAGATATGCTTTAGGATTTGAGTGGATGGCATAGCATGGTAGAATAAAAAGTAAATTAGAACCTCACTCGGTAGAGAGCACACCTCCGCTAGGCTGAACAGTTTATGTGTTGTATCCACTGATTGGCCTGATCTTGATCCGGACCTGAACCAAGATCTACTCAGCTTGTTCTTGTCATTTACCAAACTCATCCAACAAGATTTGTCATAATGCATCAACAACTTTTTGAAATATTGTGCTATATATCATTTTTGGCCCTTTCTCTCAATGGTGAAGAATCACTCAAAAACACTAGAGCGTTCATAGAATACGATACCCCGTGCAGTGTTCAAGTATATGCTTCAATTTTAATAGAATAATGAATTAAAAGTTCGTTTAAAAATCCAGAAGTTTAATGCAATTGAAGCAGTCTTATACATCACCCTTATACACCACCCTATTAACATGTCAAAGTACTGCTAAACTGAAGGGTATTGGAAGTGATAAAAAGGTGATTTGCGTTCTACAGTGTTCAAGTATATAATTCAATTTAAATAAAATAAAGATAGTAAAAGTCATATAAATAAATAAATTCTGGAATTTACCGCCATTGACGCAGTGTCTTTTACACCACCCTAACACAGTACATCAGTTATTCATGCCTGTTGTTTGTGCCCTTTATAATGTCCTTAAAAACAACAAGTTTCCTGTTTGGAATGATTTTCAATTTTGTTTGATGGCCAGGCAGACAGACAGAGTGAAAAAACATAATCTCCCTCCTCTCTGCGCATGTGCAATCAGGACGAATTCAGAGCCAAAGTACTGTTAAACTGCAGCTTTTGTTTTCCAATTAATGTTCAAAATATAACATTCAATTTAAATTAAGTTGTTCCTCGATCATAAACTGACGGTTACAGACAGACAGACGGACATAAACCAATTGCTTAACTCTGTTCGAATGTGTGGGGTAATTAAGAAAGTATAGTGTCCGGATCTGTATCTTCACCAAAATTGAACCAGTCTGTCCTTGTCACACACCCAACCTGTCCACCAAGTTTCGTCCAAATCCATCCATAACTTTTTTAAGACATCATGCTATGTATCATTTTTGGCCCTATCACTCAATGATAAAGAATACATAAAAACTAGAACAATGCGACTGTGTCGCCAATATGCCCCCGCAGAGTACCACAACGGGTAGATGTCATCACTCTGCATATGTATGGCTAGGGGATCTCGTTTGCTAAGTTTCGTGTTGATCGGATAAGGTTCGTTTTTCTATCCAAGATGGCTGCCAAACCATGTGAACTATGACATCGTCATTTTCAAACGAAATGCAACAGTGCTGTTAGATGATATTTGTAAAATTTCGCATCGATAGGGTGAGCGGTTTCAGAGACATAATTATTTAATATTTTCCTTCAATCCAATATGGCTGCCAAACCATGTGACCTATGATGTCATGAATTTAATATTTCAATACAAATGGATCATACATCATGGGCATGCGATTTCAGATTTTTAGGACAAGGAATTCGATTAAAACATTTTTGGCTGGTATACCACTTCACCTATGATGTCATCATTATCAAGCTTTTGTTTCCCATTGGGAGTACTTGACAATGTGCCAAGTTTCAAATTTTTCCATTCAGTGGTTATCGATAATTAAAAAAAAAAATTATTTGCTTTTAATCCAAGATTTCTGCCATACCACGTGACATATGACGTCACAATTATCATAACAACATTCTGCATGGGTGTCACTCCTACCCTGACAGTTTTGTCTCAATCGGACATATGGTTGCTGAGAAAAACGAGGTTTAGCCAGTACGGACGGACGGACGGACGGACGGACGGACGGACAACCCGAAAACAAAGAGAATAAAAATTATCGTATCCGGATCCAGATCTTCCCCAAAATCGAATCACTTCATCCTTGTCACACACACAAACACTCCTCCAAATTACATTGAGATATCCTGCTCACAGACAAACAAAAAGACAAACAGGGCTGAAACATAACCTCCGTCTACCACACCTACCCCTTGTCCTGCTGATATTGGACTCGTAGGGAATTCTATAACTTCGACCATCTCGAAACTCCATCTCCCTGATGTATCTAACTTGTGCGTATGAACGAGGAAACGTAATTTGGAAAAGTAAAATGTGGATGGAAAACTTGGCACGACTTCGATAATGAGAAGTGTTTCTTCTGGAGTGTTTTTGTTTTTCATGGAAATCGCCCCGAACAAGTGATGAAGCCACTCTCTGCAAGGGGCTAAAAGTTTTGTCCAAAACAGTCGTTTTTAATGAGTATGACATGTGACATGTGACATTTGAAACATGTGACATGAAACATGTAACATTTCTTGTCTGATATGGAAAAGCCTGGAATTTGTGCATGCCGCCATCCAACTTCTCCTGCCTCCATTGATTTCACCGAGACATATGTTGCCCTTCAGGTGATAAACTATCTTTCGTGAAAGGTACGAACGAGCCCACTCCTTCACAGGATTCGCTCTCTGGGGATGGCAAAATCACGTGGTAATCGGCTCACTCAATCCTTGAAGGAATAAATAGTTAATAAACGAATGAGGATGAGGAAGCATATTATGCAGAGGGAAAAGGCTTTAATCTTGCTTTGTTCAGATGTACCCTTACACACTGCAAATATTATCCCACAAAGCCACACCGGACCTGTTTTTACACTGGATATTGATCAAACAATGACTGCCTGCACTGATATTGACATAAGTGATTTATGAGCTGAATTTAACAAGGCGGCTGCAACCTTCAAAGTCCCGAAGAAATTTCCAGAAGGAAAAGCGAGTTGAAAAAGAGCAGGGCCATCTTCTTCTTCTTCTTTTTTACGTCGATTCGGAGCGTTCTGCAGCCACGTCCGGAAGTAGATGATGTTATGGACACCGGCCTTGCTTGGCCACCTCGCACTTTAGTCAAATTAACAGCTGCTGTTTGCCTAAAAGAGCTTAAAGACGGGCCAGAATGAGAGTGCCTTGGCCTTGTGGGGAAGCCTATGGAATCTCCTTGGATTGAAGTAGATTACGTCGAGAAGGTCGGACTGGGGCAGCCCCAGCAGGTGTCTAAACCACATTGGGAGGGAGAGCGAGTGAGTTGGGGAAGAAGGAGGCGGGTTAAGGCTTAGTGTGGGATGTGTTGGGGGTAGTGGGGAATAGGTGAGTAATTTGGGGGATGGGGGGAGTTGGGAGGATAAAATGGAGTAAAGGTTTTGGGGAACGAGGTGGTAAGTGTTGTAATGTATAACGAGATGACTCGTCTTGTTTCGATTTTCTACATTTGTTGTTAATTAGAAAACACTAGGAAGAGGGTACCTGCCCCAGTGTCCCAAGTGACAGGAAAAGCGAGCAAAAGCATCCCTCTGCTGTCTCCCTCCCCATTCTACCCCTCACCCCTTTCTCATCCTACCCCTCCCTCTCTCTCCTCCATTCCTCTCCCTCCCCCACTCTATCCCTCTCCCACTCTATCCCTTTCCCCTTTCTCCTCCTATCCCTCCCTCTCTCTCCTCCATTCCTCTCCTTCCCCCACTCTATCCCTCCCCCCTTTGTCCTCCTACCCCTCCCTCTCTCTCCTCCATTCCTCTCCCTCCCCCACTCTATCCCTTTCCCCTTTCTCCTCCTACCCCTCCCTCTCTCTCCTCCATTCCTCTCCCTCCCCCACTCTATCCCTCCCCCCTTTGTCCTCCGACCCCTCCCTCTCTCTCCTCCATTCCTCTCCTTCCCCCACTCTATCCCTCCCCCCTTTGTCCTCCTACCCCTCCCTCTCTCTCCTCCATTCCTCTCCCTCCCCCACTCTATCCCTTTCCCCTTTCTCCTCCTATCCCTCCCTCTCTCTCCTCCATTCCTCTCCTTCCCCCACTCTATCCCTTTCCCCTTTCTCCTCCTACCCCTCCCTCTCTCTCCTCCATTCCTCTCCCTCCCCCACTCTATCCCTTTCCCCTTTCTCCTCCTATCCCTCCCTCTCTCTCCTCCATTCCTCTCCTTCCCCCACTCTATCCCTTTCCCCTTTCTCCTCCTATCCCTCCCTCTCTCTCCCCCATTCCTCTCCCTCCCCCACTCTATCCCTCCCCCCTTTGTCCTCCTACCCCTCCCTCTCTCTCCTCAATTCCTCTCCCTCCCCCACTCTATCCCTCTTCCACTCTATCCCTTTCCCCTTTCTCCTCCTACCCCTCCCTCTCTCTCCTCCATTCCTCTCCTTCCCCCACTCTATCCCTCTCCCACTCTATCCCTCCCCCCTTTCTCCTCCTACCCCTCCCTCTCCCTCCCCCATTCTACCCCTCACCCCTTTCTCCTCCTACCCCTCTCCTCTCTTCCTCCCCATTCTACCCCTCCCCCCTTTCTCCTCCTACCCCTCCCTCTCTCTCCCCCATTCTACCCCTCCCCCCTTTCTCCTCCTACCCCTCCCTCTCTCTCCCCCATTCTACCCCTCCCCCCTTTCTCCTCCTACCCCTCCCCCTCTCTCCCCCATTCTACCCCTCCCCCCTTTCTCATCCTAACCCTCCCTCTCTCTCCTCCATTCCTCTCCCTCCCCCACTCTATCCCTCTCCCACTCTATCCCTTTCCCCTTTCTCCTCCTATCCCTCCCTCTCTCTCCTCCATTCCTCTCCTTCCCCCACTCTATCCCTCCCCCCTTTGTCCTCCTACCCCTCCCTCTCTCTCCTCCATTCCTCTCCCTCCCCCACTCTATCCCTCTCCCACTCTATCCCTTTCCCCTCCTACCCCTCCCTCTCTCTCCTCCATTCCTCTCCCTCCCCCACTCTATCCCTCTCCCACTCTATCCCTCTCCCACTCTATCCTCCTATCCCTCCCTCTCTCTCCCCCATTCCTCTCCCTCCCCCACTCTATCCCTCCCCCCTTTGTCCTCCTACCCCTCCCTCTCTCTCCTCCATTCCTCTCCCTCCCCCACTCTATCCCTCTCCCACTCTATCCCTCCCCCTTTCTCCTCCTACCCCTCCCTCTCCCTCCCCCATTCTACCCCTCCCCCCTTTCTCCTCCTACCCCTCCCTCTCTCTCCCCCATTCTACCCCTCCCCCCTTTCTCCTCCTACCCCTCCCTCTCCCTCCCCCATTCTACCCCTCACCCCTTTCTCCTCCTACCCCTCTCCTCTCTTCCTCCCCATTCTACGCCGCCCTCCTTTCTCCTCCTACCCCTCCCTCTCCCTCTCTCTCCCCCATTCCTCTCCCTCCTCCACTCTATCCCTCCCCTACTCTATCACTCCCCTCACATCCCTCTCCATCCCCTCTCTTTTATTTGATATCTGATGTACCATACTCGTTACATAGCGTCTGTGCTGCTAAAAGCAGTTTCCAGAGCAAGAGTTATACTGGGTGGTTTGCCATTGCCTTCCCAGCAGTAGTTCAGGCCGGAATTTGTAATTTGATCAGGGTGCCGGTGTCACGAAACAGATCCGCCCCCCGGCGATTCTGTACCGGTACAGATTCGCCCCCCTCAAAATAGATTCGCCCCCCTGCCACGAAATAGATTCTCCCCCGTGACAAAATCGCCCCCTCATAATATATATGTACATGTTTCAGCAGATATTCAAACTTGGAAAAAAGTGTAACAATTGTATGGCTCTTGGTGATTGTGGAAGAGTTCTTTTACAATTAATCTACAACTAGAGCAACTGAATATTGGTGTAAACCAATAAAAATAAAACCATAATAACCATAAAAATAAATAAAAATAACCAAAAATAACATAAAATAAGATAAAATAACCAAAAATAACCATAAAATAACCGTAAATAACAATAGAAAATAACCATTAAAATAACCATAAAATAACCATAAAACCATAAAAATAACCATAAAACCATAAAAACCATAACCAAAATGAAAATAAACCAATAAAAATCTATCAATAATTACTATATCAAGTGTTCAAGTATGTCTTAAAAAGATTGAGAAAATGTGTAAGTCCGCACTCAATCAATTCCCCAAACCATATTAGTAGTACTTTGATCACGTCCCCTCTTGTAAACCAATGCTTCCATATGTATATTTATATATCCGCAAACGAGAATGGGGGGCGATTCTATTCTGATAGGGGCGAGAAACGTATCCGCCGGGGGGCGAGTTTATACCGGTACAGATTCGCCGGGGGCGATTCTGTACCGGTACAGATTCGCCGGGGGGAGAGTTTATACGGGGCGGATTTATTTCGCGACACCGGCAGAAAAGGGGGATTTTTCTTTTATTTTCCCTTTCCCCTCGTCTGATTTTGAGTCTGCGTGTGGAGGTACATCGATTAAAATTATAGGTTTACCTCAGCATTCGTTTTTTATTCTGTGCATTACTTTCATTAAATCATTATTGTGGCATTTTTTTATTTGTTGTGTCGTGTTTCTGTGTTTGTGGGTTCGAGTGTGAGCTCCGTGCAGGTAAGGACTTTCGTTCCTTTCGCCCACACGCGGCATAAAAAGTACCGCCAATTTTCGGCTTGATCGCCGATCAGCTATCCGTCATCCTGCAGTGTTAATCGCTGGTTACACGACATTATTGTGGCCATATTCCAAATATTTTCATGTTCTTGCTCTTTCGGATCCTCCCAGGTCTGGCATCTCGCAAAATTCAGGAGGAACTATTTCAGCCTTTAATGGGAAATGGATAAATGAATTCAAAGTTGTATCAATATTATAGACACCTTTAATTTATGTCAGACATAACACAAATGAAAATCATTCATGATCATTTAACTCCATCAGGCTTGATTGTATTTACCGAGGAATACGAGTAATATACGGTGTCTTAGTCATTTCAGGTGATTATTTTAATTACAGGTATTGAGGCTCATAGAATAGTGACATAACGAGGGGGCAAAGGGTTAAAAGGCACAAAGTGGGGCAAAGAGGAATTTGCACAATAATGTAGAGGAGCACCACAGCACAGGACAGGAGTTGCAGGTGAAAGGGGAACAGGGTCTCAGTGGGTCTAGTGAAGTTCGGATGAAAAATGTGAGAGACCGCGCGGTGGTGGTGATGTGGACTACCGAGGTGAACATGAACAAATTGACAAATTAAATTCCTTGTCAGCTATTGTATATCGTTTGGAAATTAGAGTAATTATGGTTATGGGGTTATGCAAAGTTTAGACTGACAATATTGGCACACGAAAATTCAATTAAAAACACAGTACTGTCCTGATTTGATTACAGATAAAGGGATTACATTAAAAACTAAATGTCAGAGGATCACTGCTATATAAGAACATGAGGTATTACACTTTCAAGTAATTAATATGCATATATATATATATACAGTGCATTCAGAAAGTATTCAGACCCCTTCACTTTTTTCACATTTTGTTATACTAGGGCATGCCCGTACTATATATAAGCTAGGACGTGCCCGTACGTGGGTGCCCGTTCCTTGCCAAAAAAAAAAAAAAAAAAAAATTTGTGTAGGGGTGTGTGTGTGTAAACATCCTAGGGCGTGCCCGTACGTGGGTGCAAAAAAACATGCGTGCAAACAACAACAACAAAAAAAAACTTTGAAACCACGTGGCAGTAACGACCACAGAACCCCCCCCCCCCTCTATTTACATGAATGGTTTGGTCCATTCGCAACGACCACAGAACCCCCCCCCCTCTATTTACATGCAATGGTTTGGTCCATTCGCAACGCCAAAGCGAACGGCGAACGGCTAAATCGCCATAGCTCGGTAAGTACTTGTCCGATTAATTTCAAACCTTGAAAAGGCACATCCTCGGGTCCCCAGCAATATACCTGGCAAGTTTAAAGTATATCGGACCCGTGGTTGTCGAGAAACAGCGGTCACAGACAAACAAACAAACGTACAAACGTACAAACGTACAAACAAACACACAGAGATTACTGGAATTATAGATAGATTGCAGCCTTATGCTGAAATCGTTGAAATTCATTTTTTCCCTCATCAATCTACACTCAATACCCCATAATGACAAAGAGAAAACAGGATTTTAGAAAGTTTTGCAAATTTATTAAAAATAAAAATCTGAAATATCACATTGACATAAGTATTCATACCCTTTGCTATGACACTTGAATTTTAGCTCAGGTGCCTCCCATTTCTCTTTATCATCTTTGAGATGTTTCTACACCTTGATTGGAGTCCACCTGTGGTAAATTAAATTGATTGGACATGATTTGGAAAGGCACACACCTGTCTATATAAGGTCTCACAGCTGACAATGCATATCAGAGCAAAAACCAAGCCATGAGGACGAAGGAACTGCCTGCAGAGCTCAGAGACAGGATTGTGTCGAGGCACAGATCTGGGGAAGCCTACAAAAAAAAATTCTGCTGCATTGAAGGTTCTCAAGAGCACAGTGGCCTCCATAATTCTTAAATGGAAGAAGTTTGGAACAACCAGGAATCTTCCTCGAGGTGGCCCCCCGGCCAAACTGAGCAATCGGGGGAGAAGGGTCTTGGTAAGAGAGGTGACCACGAACCCGATGGTCGCTCTGGCTGAGCTCCAGAGATCCTGTGTGGAGATGGGAGAAACTTCCAGAAGGACAACCATCACTGCAACACTCCACTGATCTGGGCTTTATAGTCCAAGCCATTTAGCATTTGACGGGGAAAAAACTGCAACACTACCGATCTCATTAGTATTGATTACCCTCAAGGTACCTTTATAACATACTAAAAGTATAAAGGTGTAAAAATATGGGGTGACTCTCAAATAATGCAATCAAGTTTTCTCCATTTAGCCCCATGTTAAAAGACGTACATATGCCGCATGCTATGATTATTGTCGCTCTCTGAACTTCTATTGCTTATTTTATACACTGGACCTAATCACTAGCACGATATAATAAATAAAGGATATCATACTGTACAATATTGTATATATAAGTGAAGTTTTTACTGTTTTAGTGTCTTATTTAACCACACCCCGTTTTACAAAGACTGCTCACTCCACAGCAAGCGACGGTACATCATTATTTGTTTGTGAACCATATATATCTTAGTTTTTAATCCCATCAATGACATGTATTTAGTATGTTTAGGTCTATTGGCAATAACATACAGTAATAGTATATTCAACTTTTCTATATTTGCAGGTAATCCAACCCTGAAGAATGACGGCCAATTCGTGTGTGTTCTGCAATGAATCCACCAACAACGATAATCCAGTAGTGACACTTCGTGAAAAGGGAAGTCGGACTATTAATGTTGTTAGTGACCAGCGCAGTGACCCAATACAGACTGTTCCAGGTCAACCTTGATGTACTGTGGAAGACGTCACTGCTGTTCAAGATACCAAGACCTGCATGGTCCGGGATGATGCAACTCTTACATCGTGGTGTCCAGCATTCAAAATCGTCTGTCCTGTTTCTCCCAATAATTGATTTGAGCTCGAGCGACACTACATGCATCTACTCCACTCTCAACTACATTGCGCAACATGCTAAACAACATGATGTACCTACCATCATTACCTTTGATCAGCCACTATGGTGGAAGGCATTGTCGATCATTCTCTCGGAGCCAGATGGAAGCCCCATGCGACGTATTGTGGTAAGGCTAGGTGCCTTTCATATGGAAATGAGCTTCCTTGGCAGCATAGGGCACCTCATGGGTGGTTCTGGGTTGAAGGAGCTGCTAGAACTCATATACGCACCAAATGCAGTGGATCACATCCTAACAGGAAAAGCAATTTCCAGGGCTGTACGGGCACACATCCTCCTGGATGCTGTCCTGAATGCACTCCTCCTGTCTGATCCTCTTGGAGGAACACAATACAGAACTGCAGAAGACTTGCCAGTTCGGGATGAAGATGCAATGAGTGGCTTGGCCGATGATGATGTGATTCATCCAGATGTGAGTAAAGCAAGGACCCTGTATGATGCGTTGATGAAAGGCACATGATCTTCCAACGATTTAGCAAGTGATCCAATCCTTGACAAGATCAGCAAAGTCTTTCAAACACAGACAGAATCATTGACCAAAGACCGAACAGCGAAACTGTGGTTACAGTATATGGATATGGTGAAGATCTTAAGAAAATTCATCAAAGCCGAGCGTATGGGAAACTGGTCCCTGCACCTCGAAGCTGTATCTGATATGTTACCATATGTAGCAGCCTCAGGTCATTCACTCTATGCTAAGTCTGCCAGGATTTACCTGCAAATAATGCACAGCTTAGAACAGGACTATCCAGATGTGCACCGTAAGTTTACTCAGGGCTTCCATGTCGCCCGAAGAAGTAGTAGAGCTTGGGCTGGAATTTCCTCAGACCTGATGATTGAGCAAGTACTCATGAGAAGTATGAAGACCAGCGGGGGGTTAACAAGAGGAAGAGGAATGACAGAGCAACAACGGTTAACGTGGCTTTTGTCCATGCCGGCTTGTTCGGAGACGAACAGATCGATGCAAGAGCTCACTGGAGTGAAGTACAGCACAGGTGAACAGAACAAAGAGATGGGCAAAACCAGGCAGCATCGCGACATGCAAGATACAACTACACTACAGGTCGCTCTAGTTGACAGAAATCCTTTCAAGTGTCATCCATCCCTCAGGAACATAATGACTGGTGTCAACGCTGGCAGTAAGGTTGATGTCGACAATGCCAAGCTCATTGGAGACAAGATCATGCACTCCATGACAAATCAGTCAGTTGTCCACTACACGTTCAAGCGCAAAGACCAAGCCACCACATTTCTGAAGGCCAGATCATCTGTGCGAGTTGGTAAAGACCAGGTACAGATAGACCCAGAACTGCTATTCCAGCGGCTCATCATCATCTCAAAATCTGCTGAAGATAAGGAAGAGATGTTTCGCTTTGAGTTATGCCCTCATCCACCTGCGCTGTTTGATGAAAAGCTGATGCTACGTGAAGCCCAGAAGTCCGTACTCGGAGATGCTATCTGGTCTAAACTTGAACCAGGTACCATAGAGGAGTCAATCAGCGAAATCCAGTATGTCTTGGATGGTGAAAGTCTGCTGCACCGTATACCATGGCCACGTGGTTCACCAACATATCGAGAGATCTGCATGCTCCACTGTGACTATGTTACAAGAAAGTACGGAAAGGCCATCGTAATATTTGATGGATATCTTGGTCAATCAACCAAGCACATGACCCACCAGAGGCGAGCAGCAGGTAGAGGTGGACCAGAAGTGACTTTCACTGATGACATGAAGTTGACCATGAAGAAAGACATCTTCCTGGGAAACCTCAACAACAAACAGAACTTCATCAACATGTTGAGCAGATACCTCCGGCTTTCTGGATGCCAGACCCATCATTCCCAGGAAGATGCTGACCTGCTAATCGTCCAGACCGCAGTCAGTTCGGCGAACATGAGGAACACAGCCCTTATAGGAGAAGACACAGATCTGATCGTCCTACTCTGCTTCTACGCAAACCTAGAAGCACACGACTTGTTTATGTATAGTCAGGCAAAATCCACTACAAAACCAAACCACATCTGGAATGTGAAGTCCATGAAACGTCAGCTAGGTGCAGCTGTGTGTGAAAGCATCCTATTCATACACGCAGTATTGGGATGTGACACGACGTCTCGACTGTACGGCCTTGGCAAAGGAGCGTCACTGAAGAAATTCATGATGAGCACACTCTTCCAAACTCAATCCCAACAGTTCTTGGCTGAGGATGCATCACCAGATGTGGTCGAGGCTGCAGGAGAGATAGCACTCGTGTGTCTCTACAAGGGTAAACCTGATGAAAGTTTGGATTCCCTCAGGTACAAGCGGTTTTGTGAACAGGTCGCAGTCAAGACTTCGAAGATACTCCCACAGACCTTACCGCCCACATCTGCTGCAGCGAGATATCACAGCAGACGGGTGTATCTGCAAATACAGCAGTGGAAAGGAAACAACAGCCTACAACCAGTGGATTGGGGCTGGAGAATGAGCGACGGCAATCTTGTTCCTGTTATGACCGACCTCCCTCCAGCACCTCAGGATTTGTTGAATGTTATCCGGTGCAACTGTTCGACCGATTGTGGTTCCGCACGGTGTACATGCCGCAAGAACAACTTGGAGTGTTCTCCTGCTTGTGGTCAGTGCCGTGGATCTGGCTGCACCAACTCTAGTCGGGTCAATGTAAGGTTTGACCCCAAAAAAATTTATAATAAAGGTTTTTTTGTTTTAGGTGTATCATTAGGTTGTACTAGACCCCTGAAAAAAAGTTTACCAACATTTGACTCCGGGAAAGTGGTTAATTAGCATATTTTCAAAATGGCACCCACCCCAAATTTTCAATGTACAGGAAACTTTTTTATAATTCAAATTAGACCCTATAAATGTATTACAAATAGATAGAAACATGGTTGGTTTACATAATGAACACATCAGAAAACTTCTATGACGTCATTATGACGTCAATGATGACGACAATGAATAATACATGCATTTTTATCAACTTTTTTCAACAAATACACACTTTGTGAAAAAAATTTTTTGAAAATTTGATCTGCCTATACAATACAGTATTTTCTGAAAGGTCTGTGAATAATACATGGTTATTGGTAGTGACGTCATGACACCATGCAACCTAGGAACAAATCCCTGCATCACCGTATGACCATATGAAGGGAAATATCATGTCAGCTGGTTGTCCTTACAGAAATAGGCAATGAAATCAAACTCGTCCATAACACACTGAATGTCAGAAACCACTAAGAGCCTTTAAGTTATGACTGTCACATACCATTAGTCATCATCGTCACTGTCTTCTGTGTCATCTTGATCCATTGGACGAACGTTGTTTGGGTTTTCACAGGATTCAAGTTGGCATTCTCCACAAGCAGAGGTGCAAGGTAAACCGTACCTCCTACCCACGTTCATCAACGTATGGAAACTTCCTAACATCAACGTAATGTTCTTCAGGTGGCTCCACTCTGGTGAATTGTAGATTATTTCCGAGGCCTTAAAGAACAAGGGTTGGTCGAATGTCACGATTGGCGCAATCTTGTGTTTCGCTGCTAGGTCACAAATGAAACTAAGTGTGGAGAGTATGCAAGTTGGCTCACTTGGATACATGTCGATCATTGGTAGGAATGTGACAGATGATTTTCCAGGGTGGTCAGATACGCTATGAACTATGTTCATCATTCCCTGCCAGTTGGGTGTGTCCATGTGGAAACAGAATGAGAGCTCCCATAGAATGTCTACAACTGGGACAGGACAGTGAAGTTCTGGAAGTTTTTCAAACATAATGTTACGACGTGCAAATGTGGAGAAGCGATAATCAATGATATCAACCCGTGACATTTCTTTCACATTCAATTTGGAAACGTTTTTCCTATTGACAACATGGGTTGTCACCTGTCCTGGTGTTGTTGCTGCCACCATTCCCATTCCATGGAAGGTTCCTTTTCCATCCAGAGTTATGATATTGTGGTCAACATTATCAGCAGCGAATAATACTGTACCAGATGATCCTTTCCCAAGTAACTCTGGTGCAACCACATCAGCAGCATTTTGCAAGAATCTCTGCACCTCCCCATAAGAAGAGCTAAACCCCATCACAGACAAGGTGTCAATGAGAAATCGTGACTTATAGACATGGTGTAGCTGAGTAGCAAGTCCTATTTGAAGTGGCACTACAAGTGCCCGCGGGCGAACACCTTGTATTATTGACTGCCCGATAGCAGCAACTTTTTCATCTTTATCTGTCCCCACAAACAGTTTATTCAACATGGTACGCAGTGAAATCGGCAAGTAATCTAATGTAGTGTCTAGTTTGAGGCTCTGCGAAGAAGGATATCGATCAGTGACTGATGGGATTTCAGTCTTGATATCGCACTTCAGGAGCTTGGCAGCTGTAGCAATGATTGCACGTTTCTGACTTTCGGAATCACCATCTTTTGAAGTCTCGAAATAGGTACGAAGTATTTTTGCAGTTTTCCCCCTCATCGTCACTATATCCTGAAGCCCTTCTACTTCCGCTATGCATATAGAATCATTGTAGCGTTCTATCAGTTTTTGCTTCAAATATTGACTTCCATATGGCACAGAGTCTTCTTCAAGTAAGTATTCACCCATTTTGCTCACAAGTTCAGATATCGTAATTTGTTCTTCATCATTGCTTTCCAAATATTCACAAACTGTCACAAATGCTTGTCGCTGGTCCTCGTTTGTGGGCCGCCCGATGTGTTTTGGTTTTTGCACTGCCTCTGATCGAAACTGGTCTGGCATTTCCTGCCCCAATCGAAAGTAGGTATTGCAGCGTTTATGGTAAACACAGTCAGAAGCTTGCAAATTTGTACCAAGATATTCAATTCGACCCTGAACAATATGCGCCCAATCATCGTGTCTTTCTTTGCAATGTTTAACTATCGTCTGAGGGAAACAGTCAGTGAGAATCTTACCGGCACTTTCATCATGTCCATGAGTACCCTTAGAAATTTCATGGCCACAGAAGAGGCAGTCCTTTTTAGGGTCATATGGCCCTAAGCTAATACGGCGGCTCTTCTTCTTTACAGGTGATGATGATTCAGAAGAACGTTTTAAAGCCTGTTTGATTGCTTTTTCATTTGTCCACGAGGATCGACATTTCTTGTGTACTCGTTGGTTTGGTCTTGCGACAACATCATCACAACCCCTTTCTTGGCTTGATTTGTTGATTTTTTCAACACCCTTCCTTGAAAGTTTGGAAACATCAGTGTCCTTGGCGTCTTCCAAACTCGCTTTGCAAATTGGGCAGACGTCTTCGTCAAGCTCTCCGTTATCCAGTTTCAAATCCTGAAACAAAAAATATTTATTTAAGTCTTGGTAGTAAGGAAAAACAGTAATGATTCATGATATCATATGACGTAATTGAGACAGCAACGTCATTATGACGTCACAATGACGTCATAGAAATTTTCTGATGTGTTCATTAGGTAAAGCAACCATGTTTCTATCTATTTGTAATACATTTATAGGGTCTAAATTGAACAAGAAATTTTTTTTCTGTACATTGAAAATTTTGGGGGTGCCATTTTGAAAATATGCTAATTAACCACTTTCCCGGAGTCAAATTTTGGTAAACTTTTTTTCAGGGGTCTAGTACAACCTAATGATACACCTAAAACAAAAAAACCTTTATTATAATTTTTTTTGGGGTTAGGCCCTTATTTTTCATATATTGACCCGTCTACTCCGTCCTGGACAGTTTCAGCGACGACGATGACGAGGAAAATGATGATTAGGTAGTGGACTGTTGTTATAGACTGTTACATGCAGATGAATTAGTTAATTGTGGACATTTTTTTACTTTTAAGCGAATCCTTGACTTCCGACAGTATTTTATGAGTCAGTATTATTAGTTTCTCTATATGTGATTTTATTATGAGTTTGTGATTTTAATCAACAAAATGTGCCATAATTCTGAAACAGTCATGACAAGTGATTCATGTATTTGCATATCAGTGATCAGTATTTAGCTATTGGGAATTTTGTTTACGTGCTTATTTTTTTGTTCCGTACGGGCCGTACTGGGGCTGTAACATGCTGTAATTCCTGATATTAAAAGTATAATTATATACCATGTGCTCGGAATGTATCGCAAAATGTGAGCAAATCGTACCGCAAAAGGATGAAAAGGGGGGTCCATGTACCAGTGATTTTGACAGACACCCCATATTTTTAGAGCTTTAGACTTTTGATATGTTATCTGGTATATATTACTGCATACAATTTCGCACTGATATATAGTGTTGCAGTTTTTTCCTATCTGGCCCCATATTTGGGCTAAATGGCTTGGACTATTATGGCAGAGTGGCCAGACGGAAGCCTCTCCTCAGTGAAAGACACATGAAAGCCCGCTTGGAGTTTGCAAAAAAGCACCTAAAGGACTCTCAGACTGTGAGAAACAAACAAGATTCTGTGGTCTGATGAAACTAGGATTGAACTGTTTGGCTTTCCGTAAAAATAAACATTGCACGTGATGAAGAATCTAATCACAATCACACAGAGCAGAGTATTTTTAAACAGTTTTTTTTACGCGTCCCCGGAGACATTATGTTTTCAGGCTGTCTGTCCGGCTGTCCATCCGTCCGTCCGTTTGTCTGTCCGTGATAGGTTTTCGTTACTGCGATAATTTGAGAACTGCTAAAGGGATCTTCGTCAAACTTGGCATAGGTATGTATAATGAGGTAAAAATGAACTCATTAGATTTTGCGGCCAATAGGTCAAAGGTCAGAGGTCATGTTGGGTAAAAAATACTGTTACCGCGATAACTTGTGCACCAGTGATGGGATTCTGACCAAATTTGGTACACTTATGTCGAATGATGTAAAGATTAACTGATTAGGTTTTGGACTTATAGGTCAAAGGTAAAACTCTGGAATAGCTCTATAACTCGAGAATGGCTGAAGTGATCTAATTCAACCTTGCTACGGGTATGTATAATGATGTAAAAATCAACTGATTAGATTTTGGATTCAAGAGGTCAAAGGTAAAAGGTCAAATCTGTAATAAGTCTATAACTTGAGAATGGCTGAAGTGATCTAATTCAAATTCGGTGCAGGTATGTATAATGTTGTAAAGAGTAAGTGTTAGATTTTGGGGTCATAGGTCAAAGGTAAAAGTCTGGAAAAGCTCTATAACTCGAGAATGGCTGAAGTGATATAATTCAACCTTGCTACGAGTATGTATAATGATGTAAAAATCAACTGATTAGATTTTGGATTCAAGAGGTCAAAGGCCAAAGGTCAAAGTCAGTAATAGGTCTATAACTCGAGGATGGCTGAATTGATCAAATTTAAACTTCGTATACGTATGTATAATGATGTAAAGATTAACTGATTAAATTTTGGGGTCAATAGGTCAAAGCTCAGAGGTCATATCAGGTAGAAATGTGAGAACTTGTGAACAGCTGAAGGGATTTAAATTAAAACTTGGTAAATGTATGTATAATGATGTATACATGAACTGATTAAATTTTGGGCTCAATAGGTCAAAGCTCAGAGGTCATGTCAGGTAAAACTGTGCACAGCTGAATGGATTAAAATCAAGTTTGATACAAGTATTATGATGATGTAATAATGTGAGCGGAGGCATATCAGTCGACGTCGTGACATTGACGACGTCGTAACAATAACATAAATAACATTAACTTTGCGTTTTCGTTTGGATTTAGTATTGCACTTTTTGACATATTTCCAAAAAATGCTTTAAATCTACGTTTCGCACAAGAAAGATGCATTGAAGCACAATATATTATCAGTAGATCATATCTTGTGTTCATTTTGCACATTAAACTAAAATAAAATAAAAATGTTGGGTGTATTTAAACTTCTGACTGATAGGGTATAAATATACTAGCAGAAGTACCCGGCGTTGCCGGGCGGGGGAGGAGGGGAGGGGAGGGGATAGGGGGGAGGGATGGGAGGGGGGGGAAGGGGAGGAAGGGGGTGGGGAGGGGGGAAGGGGAGGGGGGTGGGGGGAATGGGGAGGAGGAGGGGAAGGGGGTGGGGGGGGGAAGGGAAGAGGGAGGGGGAAGGGGAGGGGGAGGGGGAGGGGAGGGGGGAAGCGGATGGGAGAGGGAGGGAGGGGAGTAGGAGGAAGGGGATGGGAGGGGGAGAAGGGGATGGGAGGGGGAGAAGGGGAGAGAGGGAGGGGGGAATGGGAGGGAGGGGGAAGGGGAGTGAGGGAGGGAAGGGGGAGGGAGGGGAGGGGGGGGACGTGAGCGAGGATGGAACATCACGTGAGGGGGAGAAGGGAAGGGGAAGGGGGGAAGGAGGGTGGAAAGGGAGGGGAGGGGAGGGGGGAAGCGGATGGGAGAGGGAGGGAGGGGAGTAGGAGGAAGGGGATGGGAGGGGGAGAAGGGGATGGGAGGGGGAGAAGGGGAAAGAGAGGGAGGGGGGAATGGGAGGGAGGGGGAAGGGGAGTGAGGGAGGGAAGGGGGAGGGAGGGGAGGGGGGGACGTGAGCGAGGATGGAACATCACGTGATCACTCTGAGCGAATCAGCGAGCTGCTCTGGCACAGGCTGAGATTCAGTGTATAATGTTCCTCGCTGAAATGCGCTAAGTTAGATATGAATAAAAAATATGGATCTTGTCATCGGAGGTCATCTTTGGTCGGTCATGTCCTTCCCGGGCCCAATGGCCATGTCTATGCCAAAAATCGAGTACGTGAGCATGTCTGGCTGCGAGGATGGAACATCACGTGATCGCTCTGAGCGAATCAGCGCGCTGCTGTGGCACAGGCTGCGATTCAGTGTATAATGTTCCTCGCTGAAATGCGCTGCATTAACTATGAATAAAAAATATGGATCTCGTCAGCGGAGGCTATTTGTAGGTGGGCCATGTCCTTCCCGGGCCCAATGGCCATGTCTATGCCAAAAATCGAGTGCGTGAGCGCATCTGGCGGCGAGGATGGAACACCACGTGATCGCTATGAGCGAATCAGCGAGCTGCTCTGGCACAGGCTGCGATTCAGTGTATAATGTTCCTCGCTGAAATGCGCTACGTTAACTATGAATAAAAAATATGGATCTCGTCATCGGAGGTCATTTGTAGGTGGGCCATGTCCTTCCCGGACCCAATGGCCATGTCTATGCCAAAAAACGAGTACGTGAGCGCATCTGGCGGCGAGGATGGAACATCACGTGATCGCTCCGAGCGAATCAGCGAGCTGCTCTGGCACAGGCTGAGATTCAGTGTATAATGTTCCTCACTGAAATGCGCTACGTTAACTCTGAATAAAAAATATGGATCTCGTCATCGGAGGTCATTTTTAGGGGGGCCATGTCCTTCCGGGGCCCAATGGCCATGTCTATGCCAAAAATCAAGTACGTGAGCGCGTCTGGTTGCGAGGATGGAACATTACGTGATCGCTCTGAGCGAATTAGCGTGCTGCTGTGGCACAGGCTGCGATTCAGTGTATAATGTTCCTTGCTGAAATGCACTACGTTAACTATGAATAAAAAATATGGATCTCGTCATCGGAGTTCATTTTAGGTGGGCCATGTCCCGGAAGGTGTGCTTTCACATATCTCCCCTCTTCCTCCTTTCTTCTCACTTCCCTCTCACCCATCTTCCTCCTCTCTTTCACACAACCCTTTCCCCATCGCTCATGCTTCATCCACCCCAAGCCATGCTTCCTGTGCTGTGCCATCCACACGACCTTCTCGTGTTGCAACAGCTCCTCCATCTCGACCACCTCTGCTCTTGCATTCCATTTATGACTTCCCTTCTTCTCTTGGAGAGCATTCTTTACCACTGCATCACTTGATGTCATTCATTCATAAATGAATGACATGTTTATCTTACCATTTATTTGGGGGAAAATTATTACGGAAGTGAAAGTGGATCCCGGAAAGTGGTTCGGCCGCCGCGGTCTGATCGAGTGGCCGGCACGCTCCCCAGACCTTACACCTCCAGATTTCTTTCTTTGGGGCTCATGAAAGACCTTGTTTATCATGAAAAGCCTCGTACCATTCAGGAATTAAAGGCTCAAATCACTGCAAAGTTTGAGGAAATTGATATCGAACTCTGCAAGCGTGTGTGCCACTCTGTGCCTGCTCGGCTGCAATTGTGCATCGATCACGAGGGAGGGCACTTTGAAAATTGCAAGTAAAACAGCTTGGTACACTTCCGTAATAATTTCCCCTGAATAAATGGTTAGATAAACATGTCATTCATTTATTTCAACCTTCTTGTACACTGTAATACAAATGGCAAACAAACAATCAACTGACAAAAATATGTATATATACACAAAGAATTAAGTTAAGCACCCCCCCGTTTTTTTACAACCTCGCACATTACAAGTTTGTTGTCGTCAAAACAGTGTAATATACCCATGATATTGCTATATTTTCTGGAGAAGTGATATTATGGTCACATAAAAACATAACAATCATGCCGTTTTCAATATTTTATTCTGAATAATTTAAGGTGAAATTTTTTGGGAATTTTAGGCATATTTTCACCTCAATTTAAGTATGGAGCTATAGGTCCATCACGGACAGTGTGGATGACGTTTATGTTTTCTAACGTACAGTCATTGTTCTGAGAAGACCTCTAGCGATCTTTGCGTCAATAACGTGTGTAGGACCCACGTGATCGGATCACTGACTCAACCCTACGTCTCATAGACCCTGTAAGCCGTCGTATGCGTTGCTGTGGCAGGTTGTTCCATTCCCGATGTAATGCACGTTCCAATTCATCCAGATTGGCTATTGGAGGGACCATCTTCGCAATTTGTCGTCCCAACATGTCCCAAACGTGCTCGAGGGGGTTCAGGTTCAGGACAGGATTAGGGGGTGCTTAACTTAATTCTTTGTGTATATATATATAAACAGAAATCTAAATCAGGCGCTACTTCTGACTCACCCTGTATATATATATATATATATATATATATATATATATATATGTATATATATATATATATATATATATATATATATATATATCATTCCTTAATGTTATTTAGACAATATCATTGCTCGATGTAGATGGGAAGATATTGATGGGTGTCTTTGCGGCACGGCTCTCAGGCTTCATCAGAGAGAATGGTTTTGTGGATGGTTCTGTGCGGAAGGCAGGAATACCCGGATCACCAGGATGCGTTGAACACTCGGCAATGGTCTGGCAAGTGTTACAGGAGGCAAGGAGGCAAAGGAAGGATGTTGCGGTGGTATGGCTGGATTTGGAGAAGGCATATGGGTCAGTGCCACATGCCTTGATCAGGTATGCAATGGATTTATTTGGGTGCCACGGAGAGAGAGAAGAAGGGATGTTTTGATGGCATATTATGATCAGTTTTGGATGCGGTTTGCGACACAGTCCTATGTAACAGGGTGGGAGAAGTTGGAAGTGGGGATCCCGATGGGATGTACCATCTCCCCTATTTTGTTTGTGCTTGTTATGGAGTTGTTGATACGTGCGGTGAGTGGACATGGGAAAGAAGTGGAGCTAGCCCCTGGTCAGAGTTTGCCAGCGATGCTTGCATTCATGGATGACCTGACAGTTGTCCAACAGTCCGCTGATGCAGCAGTAGAGGTATTGTGACGACTGGAAAGGTTGATGCGGTGGGCAAGAATGGGCTTTAAAGCAAGAAAGTCGAGGAGTGTGGTAGTGAGACGAGGAGTGGTGGATAACCTGCACAGGTTTGAGCAGGGAGGGGAGGTGGTTCCATCATTGACAGAGGCCCCTGTGAAGAGTTTGGGAAGATGGTATACAGTGGAGTTGAATGATGTGGGAAGGGTGGAGGAGGTGAGGAACAAGCTTTTGAGAGGTTTGAAGAGGATTGATGGATGTGGTTTGCCAGGTAATTTGAAGGTATGGTGTTTGAAGTTTGGATTGATGCCATGAGTATTATGGCCATTGATGATGTATGATATTGCGATTGGGCATGTAGAGAGGATGGAGGTTGTGGTGAGCGGGTTTGTAAAGAGGTGGTTTGGAGTGCCACACTGTTTGACGAACATTGCCTTTTATGGTCAGGGTGGAAAACTCCGGTTTCCTTTGACATCATTAACCGAGGAGTTTAAGGTGGTGAGGCTGCGGGAGTTCATGATGTTGCGGGATGTGTGAATGCAGTGGTAAAGCTTGCCACCTTCTTGTACACTGCAATACAAATGGCAAACAAACAATCAGCTGAAATATATATATATATATATATATACTAGACGACCCATGACCCGTTGGGTCAATGTGTTTGAATAGATATGAGAATAGAACTAAAGCGAACGCTGGACATCATCAGGGAGATTATTTGGGCCAGCAAGCCATAAGGCTCACCTCTCCAGCGTTCTAAATCACTTACCTGTGACACGTGATTTCGGCCCTTATCTCCGATCACGTTTTTTTTTTTTTTTTTTTTTAGAAAAAACACGCGACCCGTGGACTACCACGATTTTGTTGTCAGAGGACACTTCTGATGACGATGTTCTTTGTCGACGATCCTCCATTTACATAAACTCGCACGTTCTCTTTCCTCTTCCCTCGCCTGAGCGCCACATACAGCTGACCATGCTGGAAGACCGGTTTCTCCATGTAGACCAGCACATTCTCCATAGTTTGCCCTTGCGCCTTGTGGATCGTCATTGCGAAGCAGGATTGTATGGGGAACTGGCAGCGCTGCAAAGGGATATCCTCAGCTTCCGACAGATTTAGTCGGATCCGAGGGAGCATTACAGTTTCGCCTTCAAACGTTGAACTTATGATCCTCGCAACTATAATATTTCAAAGCATGTCCTCAACAATCATGCGCGTCCCGTTGCAAAGTATCGGAGGGTCCAAGTTCCGCATCAAAATGATAGGGGATCCTTTTTTGAGCTCGAGGTTGTGCGGCGGCAATCCCGAGACTTCAACGGAATCTAGGAATTCCGTTGGGAAGTGCGTCGCATCAGTACCCTCAGTCACACTGTTGAACGCAGCATACTCCTTGCTAGCACCAGGGAACCTTGTGATGCATCTTGAATGTCCTCAGTCCTCATATCGTTGAGGGGCACTAATATAGACCTTGCTGAAAAAACCTCCATCGGATTGGCGAATGATGGATATATGGTATCGATGCACTCATCGAGCCCACTCGCTGTCAGCAGTATATCCTCTGGCAAATCTATCTCATCATCCGCATTTTTCTCGATTCTATCCTCGCCGATGTCGAGCAAAAATCTTGAAAACTGCCCACTTCCGTCGGTCAGTCGCATATTAGTTCTCAAGTGAAACATTCCAAAGCTCTGCCATAAGTAGGACTTCTTTATGCACGCATTCTCAACGTCAGCATCACACCCTCTTTTCACCACGGGCAGAAGTTGACGGAAATCACCACAGCATATCGTCAAGATCCCTCCAAAAGGCTCGTCTTTGTCACATACATCACGCAACGTGCGATCCACAGCCTCGAAACTCTCTCTCCTGATCATAGGACACTCATCCCACACGATGAGTTTTGTACTTCGAAAGAGGTCTGCGATAGTGGAATTTTTATCGATGTTGCATACGCCATCTTGCCTCGGTGTCAGAGGGATTTGGAACCTTGAGTGCGCTGTTCTTCCACCAGGCATGAGGGTAGCAGCTATGCCAGATGAGGCCACCGCAAGGGCAACTTCTCCACTCGCTCTCACTTTAGAGAGAATCAGGTTAATAAGAAACGTCTTCCCTGTGCCTCCAGGCGCGTCAATGAAAATCATTGATGACTGATTCGTGCGGATGTTGCTATTCGCGTCCATAGACGTGAGGTGTGATTCGTTGTCCGCGTCCGTAGCGCCGTCGGAGGGTTGATACGACATTCTTCCTGCAAATAGTATTGTGTTTGTGCTATCGTTTTGCCGATCATCAAATGACAAATAAATTACATTGTGAAAATTAAAGATTTCAAAGAAACCTATTTAAAGTGTATGCGCATATAAATAATTTTAAAAATCGAAGAAATATCTCTCGGTAATTTCCTGAAACATATTTTACTTCCGGGTAATAATGTTAGAATGAAATAACGAAGACATATACTGTATGCCTGTTATTTTAGGCGGTGTATTTTCGTATATCAACGTGGCGCGATTTTTAAAATATATCTCTGCAATTTCCCGTGTGTGCGTGAATGTTCTCAATTATTTATTTTACCGAGTCTAAAACCATCGATAAAAATGAAATCAGATGGCGACTTAGATTGAAGATAAAGGCGTGAGACAGACTCAATGGCCTTGAAGATACAAGCCTTTCAGAATTCATTTCGTTCTATAAACGGAAACTTTCATCGGATTTTCTTCCCGTTTTTTTTCAACCGAGTCTAAAACTATGTTAGCGACTGTGAAAAATGAAATGATATATCGAATTTGATTTGAAATAAAACTGAGAGAGAGAGCAAGACACCACGGGCCTACAAAACAGGCCTCAAAGCTATGCGAGTTAATAAAATGGTGGATATTACTACTCTCTCAAAGGGGTAAGCCACGCCCCCGGACCGATCGAATGTTACACACAAACACGCAAGATTTCAATTTTATAATTATATATATATATATATATATATATATATATATATATATATATATATATATATATATATATATATATATAGATATATATATATACAGTATATATATATATATAAATATATATATATATACAGAAATCGGGCGATACTTCTGACTCACCCTGTATATATATATATATGTATACATATATATATGTACATATATATATGTGTATATATATATATATATATATATGTATATATATATATATATATATATATATATATATATATATATATATATACATTATACATATATATATATATATATATATATATATATACATTATACATATATATATATATATATATATATACATATATATATATATATGTATATACATATATATATATATATATATATATACATTATACATATATATATATATACATATATATATATATATATATACATATATATATATATATATATATATATATATATACATATATATATATATATATATACATATATATATATATATATATATATATATATATACATATATATATATATATATACATATATATATATATATATATATATATATATATATATATATATATATATATATATATATATATATATACAGACTTGGCATTTAATATGGAATTTTTTTTTTTCTTGACTTGGGTTTACTTTCTTAACTCAGTATATCAATCTGGTGAGTTTCTTTTACACTTTGGTGATTTATTTGTTAAAAGAACCATGTCACTGATTGCCTGTCGCAGCAAGAAGTCAACAACAGGATTATATCACAGGTGGCGTGGCAAAATGTACGGACAGGTGCATTTGATGATTGGCTTCACAGTCGGGTATACAAGGGTTGTTGCGTTCTGTATTAGTGGAAAACAACTGCTGCACGTCTCCAAAAGTTATTGCCGCTTCCTCTGGAGATGGTCCGTCAACTCGACAATGCTGTGTGTCATGGAGTGGTGGCTTTACGAAATTACGGCATGAAACAGCGTGCTATTGCTCGGCAGTATGGCATCACTCAAGGTCAGGTGTCAAAGATCCTGAAACGAAATGCTCAGAGGGGTGTCCCTACTCCAATACCGAGGCCAGGACGTCCCCGCAGAATCACAAGGAGGGATGATTGCCAGCTGCACCGGTTAGTCCGCTGTCAGGGAATTTACTGGGGGACTCACAGGACTCCAAAGACCGGACACAGGTTACAAAAGGTCTCGTTTATTAAACTGTATTCACTTCATCCAATTACCAAAATGATACCGCATAATATAATGGATCAGGTTAACTCTTTTCGCTGGTCCTTCTCTCCATCCGACACTCCCGTTCGGTCGGCGCTTCACGTAGCAAGTACTCTCGACTCCAGCCGCAGCTCCCGCTTATATGGACCAACTCGACTTAATCCTCTGTCCGCTGAACTCGTAATCTCCTCTCCGCCGACGTCACCGGTCGCCTTCCTGGCGCCAGCTAGCCCCCCCTGCTGTGAGTTCCATTTATCAAACAATAGGGGGGTGCTCCAGCCTGGGGCTGTGACCAGGTGTTTCAAGAGACCATCATGTTCGTGCACATTCCTAACTCATTTACAAACCCGTCCCCCACAGAGTTTGCATGTAAAATGCATCTGCTTTGTTACTAGGTCAACCAATAAGTTACCAGTGCCAATTAATAAGTTACACTGAATTACACTTCCACAATTCCCTCATCTTTTTGTTTTTGTTTATATTAACCATTAATCTAAACATCAATATAAGTAAACAATCAATCACTACAAGTAAACATCATTACAAGTATAAGTAAATAATCATAACTTTGGTAATCAAATTCCCTTAGGCATACACCGTCATCCTGCAAGAATCACAAAACATTTCGTTGGTCATTGACTCCTTCCATATTGTTCAATCTATTGCATTTGCATCACAAATATATTTTCAAAACAACACTTCACCATCACCAAGATACAACAATTTCACTTCATTTTCAAGTTTTGTAAAGCATCTGCACCATCTGGCAAAAACGTTTGCCTCCACACAAATGTTGACTTTGTTTGAAAGGAAGGGCTGATCACTTGTGTTTGAATCCAGGTATGAAACATTTTCTCCTAATGTCTTCATAGCTCCTGCACTACTTCGTGTAGGATTTCGCTGTTGTGGTAACATTGCGGAGTCATAGACTGACCCTGCTCTCCTTGTAGCATTCTTGCCACTTTTTGCTGTAAACCATAGTAATTCCTGAACAAGGCCTTCACCCAGTTGTAGTCGACTTGCCTCCTCCCTTATTGTGAGTGGGCAGCAAGTATTGGTGTGACATTGATTGGCCAGCAAGATGTGGAACAGGGATGCCGGATGCATCCACAATGATGTTGGGACCATGGTGTTCAGGTCATTCATGGTCCTTACCAGGAGCAATCCAGCAGAATCGTGCACAGCTGTTGTGACAAGGGCACAGCCGTTTTTTGCAGCTCCATGCTGGTTCCCCGGACGTTGGTGAAGTAATAACATATGTCCCCGCATTTCACAGAGGTTGCAGGTAAAATGTCGTTGTCCTGCAACTTCTGATGTGGTGAATGTTCGAAGTCTTCGAACAAGAGTAAGTGATCGCCTTTCTTTCATATGTTGCAGTGTGATCCAGGCAAATGGTCACATAAATTTCCTTGGTGAAGGTAAGCATTCATCTCCAAGTTACACGGGAGAATGTCTTCATCATTCTTTGAGAAAGAGGGTGTATGCCACGATTAACTTCATTTTTTAGCCACAAATTTTCTTTCTTTCTTCTTCCCAATTCCGTTAGCAATCCCTCCAAAATGTGATCTCGTCTTATCCTTATGCTCAGTCATATCTGAATCTGCTTTCCGCACACACTGAATCAGATAGGGTACATCTTACCATGAAATCAGCATAATCATGTATATCTTCCGACAGTTTCACATTCAACAATTTGTTGTTTTTCCTTAACACAAAAAGTTATATTCATTTATATGCGTCACACAAATAATATTCAATCAGGTATGTATTTTATTACTAAACTAAGAATAGCATTGTATATGATTACAATCACACACGGGAATACCTAATTCCCAACAACAATTTTCCCAAACCAACAAATTAAGCATAATGTATTATTACCATAATTCCTCTCCACTTTTTCTTTTCCCTCTTTTTTTTTTTTTCCTAACAGTGTGTCACTCGTGGTGATATGAGTTCATTGATATTGTAATTGACACAACTCATAACATTGTCGTTATGCCATTATCTTAATTCTACTGTTTATGTCGCCATAAAAGTCTTCCTTTTCTGGTTCCACATTTCTTTCCTCATTTGTCACTTCATGTGTTATCATCGTGTTGTTGGTTACCTTATTCAAACACACCGTCACTAAGGCTTTCAAGCAAGCCACCACTAAAACAATTGCCAATATAACTACTAAACCAACAAACAAGTCTGCTACTCCTTGTATATATTCATATCTATGACATAGTTATATGTCGATGACATTTAACATTATATACCAAACTAACAAGCTTCCTAAAAGGTAAATAAAGAAAATCCCTTAATATGTAACATAATCAGATTATTTGTCTTACCCTGATCCCCCTATCTCCCGGGGTTGAACTCAATCCCCTGGTCATGAGTGTAGTTGTGATACATTTTTTCACTCATGCTGTATTAATATCAGCAGGTAATTGTATGTCATGTAGGCAAATAAATGTCACTATTCCAAGTAGGAATATCACATGTTGAAAATGTAATGTTTATCAATGCAAGGGGTGTTAAAATGTAATTCAAATGACTGTAAATCATGACTATCATTTTTCTACCACTGAATGTTCTGCTGGGCTGCTAGGTGCAGCCTCATTTTCTGTGGGATCGTCCACCTTAGCCCCATGTGCTTGTTTGCAATGAGGCATGAATCCAACTTTCTATTTTGGGTCCATATTTGTTTCTATTCTTATCAATCTCCTATGGTTTATCAATTCGTTCCAAGATACCGCAACCAAAGGTTTTAACCAAAGCTCTACCAAACTATTTCCAATTTGAACAAAAATGCCAGTGAAACAATGATTCGAAGGATTAACTTCAAGGGGTCAATAAATTTATTCTATAGCCAGATCTAATTTTCCCATCCAATAGTTTGCCTTGCCACATGTCATATTATAACACCTTAATAAACCTTCGAAAAAATGTTTCCCATCTCAACAAATTTACTTTTTTACAAATAGCCATGTGTAACTTACGTATTTAACTACAATTGCCTCTCAATTTGTTTGGCCTAACTGGCCGCAAAAGTGGCTGCCAGCATGCAGTACCGTTTTTATCTACCAAGGAAGTGCTCGTCCACACAAGACCTCTACCAAAATGTTGTTTGTAAAAACAAATCTGGGATTTCTGATTACATGGATGCACACTCTCAGGACATTTTCAGGCTGCTGTTAACAATCCACTACGATGACTTAATTCCTTTACCCACAATCAAATAATTAGTACAAATTGAGGATATTATCCCTATCACATTCTTTTATAGATTCATTATGTTGGATCTAATTTTTTCCAATAATTTTCCACTGCTGTAAGGCGGAACAATAGCTCTCATAAGTCTTAGTAATATCGTACTTAATTTGCCCAGCAGAGAATAATTTATTTACTATCCTTTCTCATCTGTTAACCAGTGACTTTGTTTAAACTCCAGAACTGAAAAACCCACAATAGTTCAAACCAGCAAAATTTTCTTTACTCTTTTCCCGTATTATCTATGCCTAAAACACATCCATACATACAGCACAATTTATATGCTGATAAAATTCAAGTTTATATATATAAAATCCATGAGCAGAGTATTCTGGGAAGTCAGTGTAAGACCTCTCCCAAATTTGGATGATTTTGTACTTCCTCATTTCCTTTTATGAAGCTCATATCCATAAATAGATGTTATTCTCATATACATTCTATCAAAAATGGAATCCCAAAATTACTCACAATTTTACTATTAATTAATGGCTGCTCATAACCCAGCACATCAAATTTTTTTATATTCCATTTCCCTTGACAAAAGAGATAATGTTCATAATCAAATTCTATTTCTATTTTATTTTACGGATTCTCTGGATATTCAATCCCATCCACATATCCCAATCCCATCCACATATAACTATCCATTTCCAGACAGGCACACTGTCGGTGTCAACAATCTTGTAAGATTGATACACAAAAACACACACACACATGCATTATGCATATTTGTTTGCGTTGGAACCATTATTTACAGATCAGATGGGTGTCAATTTTATTTCAATTTCATAAAATTTGTCAATCAAATTCAAAATGCTTATAGACAAATAAACCAAAAGTCCATTCTTAGAAAACCCTTATGATGTCAAATTGAAATTACCCTTTCTGCCTTCACAATAATCTATCCAAATTTTGACTACACACCCATTTGCATGTCAGTCGACCATTGACCTATCAATCGTGCGGAACAATAGTCCGAAATTCCCACCTGATCATCATGTGACTCTTGTTACTTGGTTTGCCAACAATTGCAACGCAATTGTTCCAAACTTTGTAAATTTAAAATTGCTGTGCCCAAAATAGAAGATCCAATTTTGGCATTTGATCAATTAATTATTAATTTGTTAACAAGCAAAAAGAAAAATGAATCATTCTTGCTCTGAAAACTTTTCAGACACAAGAATCATTGACAGTTGTTCATGTTTGTCCAGTAATCGAATCTGTTGAGGCCAATCATCATTTGGGATTTGCAGCAATGAAGGCCTAATCATTGTCTGAGGTACCGGTAAGCACTGGTACGCTTGATCTTGGTTTGCCCCATGACCTTGTCTTCCTGTTGACATACGGACATCTTCTTCTCCAATGTCCCATCTTTCCACACTCGAAACACCTGTTTCTGTCGTTGTCTGATCTGTGCGCCTGTGCACTTGTATTGCTGGGCTGCATCTCTACATCCCTGAGTTGCCACTGCAATCTCTCGTTATCTCCTGAAACACGAAAAAATTCTCTGTACCGTCCTTTTTGGGGAGACAACTGGAAATCAGATGGGACAACTGTGACTTTCATTCCTAATTTCGAGGGCAGTTGTGCATTTGTCTCCTCCACTGTATCCTGTATCCTTTTTATTTTAAGTTCTAGTTCCGTTATCCGTTCTTGCTGTTCCCGTTGTCTGGATTCACCATCCCAAAGATGGAATGCAAGCCAGTCTACCGTTAGATTCTGTCTCTTCCTGGCTTTCAATCTTTGTTCCAATCTTTCCAATCGACTTCGCTCAAATGTACCATCTCTTGGAAACTCCTCATCATGTCCCTTTGTCCACAAATACCAATTCTCGACCTGCCTTATAGCTTCGGCACCATAACGGTCGTACATATGATGTGTACAAGTACCTTTTTGTGGAATCTCTGGTTGTCCTTGTGTGTTCTTGCAGGCTCCATTTCCCATTCTGCCTTTTATCAAAGTAGCGTTGGATGTGTTGTAGCTTGTTCCAGGTTCCTCTAAAGCTTCACTCGTACCTCCAGGAAGGATCTCTCCACCTGTTCGCACGGTGATTTCCAGAGAATCTCCCTCAGCTGTGGCTTTTGCACAATCCAATCTCACAGATCAGTATTTGCAGATGAGCCGGAGGGTCAGTATGAAATGGGTGAATCCTCAGGTGTCCGCTCTGTTGACGGGGAAATCACACAATGGTAACCGCACATATATATCTGTATATAAACTCACCACCTTGCTCAATTTTCCCAGGTTGTCTCCACATTGATAATATCTCGCAAAGATATCAAAGCTTCTTTCTTGAGACCGCATTTTCATCAATCAAACAATCAATATATTCAATTCAATTTATTCAGTTCAATTTATGCAATTAAATTCAATCAATTAGATTCAATCAATTAACAATTCAATCAATTATTCAATTTCAATTAATTCATCAATATTCATCAATAAATCAAATTAATCATTTTGAATGACTCCTTGCATAAGCCCTTTCCCCAATGATGTCAGGACAGGTCCATCCATTGACTGAGATCGAATTTCATCGGTCGTCACCTCGGATTCGTACCTCATGTCAATTGATGAATCGCCGTCCTGTCCTAGGGTCATATCTGACATATTTTCCCATTTTGCCTGGTCTCCACAAATTTTTCTTTGCAACCACTAAAGGCAACTCATCCTTCATTCGTGAGACAGCCAAAATGGATGCCAGATATTAAAGTTCTTTGGGAAAAATATCTCATCATTTTCCTTTTAATAGTACCCAAAATCTCTTGGCAATATAAATTTCGTAAAACTCCTGAAATGGGACTGTCAAATTCCTTCAATCATGCTAAATTTTGAAACTCCATCGCTTGTAATACCCAATTTATCCCATAGGGCTTGAAAGTTCTTTCCCAAGTTCATGCAATCATTCTGCATTTGAACCCTATGATATCATTCATAATAATCATCATGATTTTATAGTCATGGTCCTATCATAATCATCTATTTAAACGAACATTTCCTTTATCACCACAGCTATGTGGTATAATCAACAATAGAATAAAACTGTACATAGCAACAGGCTACCTCATGGCCACTTAGTATACCTATTGACAAAAAGTCATAACAATATCGAATAATCATTGAACAATTCAAAACTCGCTTCCACTGCTCTAGCCGCAGCATCCGTGATATTTGTTTGCTCATTCCCTATTCCTGATTCGTCATCAAGGATCTCCATCATCACACAGCGTACTTAATTCCGCATTTTAATGAGAATTCAACAGGAATTTACGACTCAAAGGAAAAAGAACGAGCAGACCTTTTGCAGGATGATCGTTACAAAATCGTTACATATATTAAAGTATTTCTAATGTCGACAAATCATATCTTAATTCTTGCAAGATTTGGTTCTTTGAATAAATCACAGCACCGGGAGAACCAGCTCCAAAAATGGATCTTTGTGTTTATTCAGCACCCTAGTAATTGGTTCTTTGTGTACTAATTACACAGCACCCAGGCCCCGCTCATATGGATCTTTGTGCAGCGCTACACAGCACCTGAGCAAAAGGGGTTTCATCTACATTTTCCCTATCTGGTGTACCATCCGTGATATTTGTCTGCTCATTCACTATTCCTGATTCGTCATCAAGGATCTCCATCATCACACAGCGTACTTAATTCCGCTTTTTAATGAGAGTTCAACAGGAATTTACGACTCAAATGAAAAGAACGAGCAGACCTTTTGCAGGACGATAACTGGAATTAGTCGTGAAAATATATCCAAAATACTCAAAATAGACACCCACAAAAATAAACAACATTTATTCCGTTTAACAGAACAAACATTTCCTCTATCATGACATGCATGTCTTCAAAATTATATGCCCAAGAGAAAAAGTAAAATTAATTAAAACTGCGGGCAGTGATGATCCGGGGACCATACCGCTCCATCCTGATTGGACGAGTGCGTGCTAGAGTCGTTAACAACGACAGTCCAGATCCGATTGTTCAAAATTTCAACTCAATCGATCGAAAAATGAACGCAGGGATGCATTTTAAAGGTGCAGTGGCACTAACTGAGTTGCCACGAATATGGCCACGAAATTGCCAATATGGCCATCACAAAATATTTTCCTTAATCAATTGGCTCATAGCATAACCAATCTGCAAGTATCTCATCCGAAGATGTATCTCTGAGGAATTTTAATTAAATAAGTCATTTATAAATCAACGAGTTAATTTATTAAATGATTAATCAATAAATCAATATTTCCTTGACAGCCACATCACTTGGTCAGTGTCATGTCCAAATATCAGCTTCCTTACTCAAAAGGTGCCTGAGTTAATGTAATGTAATTACTGTAATAAGATTACTGCAATTACTGTAATGATTACTGTAATTACTGTAATTACCGGAACTGTAATTACTGTAATTACCTCAGGTAATTACCCTAATGTAATTACTGTAATGTAATAAGAAATGTAATTAATTAAATAAGTACTTCATTAATCGTTAATAATGAAATAATTCCTGAATTCTCATTCGATTCACTTGACATTCGAATGTCCCCAAAACGTTGGAGCAAAACGTTGCAACAACGAAAGTGAAACGTTGTAGCGACGTTGTGGAAACGTTAGCAAAACCCAACATTTGAATGTTCCCATTCATTCCAACAACAAGTTCCAACAACAAGTTCCAACAACAAGTTCCAACAACAAGTTCCAACAACAAGTTCCAACAGCAAGTTCCAACAACAAGTTCCAACAACAAGTTCCAACAACAAGTTCCAACAAGTTCCAACAACAAGTTCCAACAGCAAGTTCCAACAACAAGTTCCAACAACAAGTTCCAACAACAAGTTCCAACAAGTTCCAACAGCAAGTTCCAACAGCAAGTTGCAACAACAAGTTCCAACAAGTTCCAACAACAAGTTCCAACAACAAGTTCCAACAAGTTCCAACAGCAAGTTCCAACAGCAAGTTGCAACAACAAGTTCCAACAAGTTCCAACAACAAGTTCCAATCCACTAGCTGTTTTATTTGCCAACTTCTCCATAGCCAATGCCATGTGCCTGAGTTCTCGCCCTGCCTTCCAGGTTCCATAAAATGGAAATATTACCATTCCAATCCATTCCCCCATGCTAATAGTTCTTCTCTGCCTAGAATGCAGGATATGCGTTGGTGACTTTGTTAACAGGCGCATGTGTGGAAGCACAAACCCCAGAAAACATGTTCCGAACCATCCCGAGGGAAGATACGGATATGCCTTGTGTCCACATATAAAATACGTATTATTATATGTCCATGTGTTGTCCATTCCCCACATACCTTCCCAATATAAAGCTAAACCCTTCGTGCCATTTGGTCCTAGTGGGACAGGTGTTCTCATCCAGCCTTCTTCGCGACCATAATTGTGGCATTTAGAGGTTCCCATAGACCTGTTATGCGTAGGCGTTTGGGGTCTGGTGATACACATTAATCCTGTTATTTGCTGCTGGACGGTCATGTAAGAGGGCATTTTGTTCTTATCATATGTAGGTCTATAACTGTCCTCAAATTGGTTACAATTATATCCCCCTTTTTGCCATCCCACTTCCCCGGACAGTTGGCCGTTAAAATCTGATGCTATCAGGGTGTGAGGGAAGCGGCTACATAATTCCGCCCAACCAAAAGGAACTGCCTCCAATGGTACTCCGATCTCACTAGAATGCGGCATTTGTGTACATATCCAACAATTACTTTCATTTGCTATAGCAGCCCTTGTATGGGCTAAATGTAAAAAGTATTAATCCCGTGTAATCCATCGGATTCTAAAGGTGTGTCTTTATCCTTCATCAAACTTCTCTTCTGCTTTTGTCGTTCCGCATGATCATATATCTGTGTATCATTTGCTGGTGTTGCGTTTTGTTCCCTCATTACCCCAAAATAATCCATACAACACAGAGTCCCCACTACCAGAGAACCCATTCCTAGGATAAATATCACCATTTTCAAGGAGTATCTGAAGTAGAAGTCTCTGGTTTCCCTTGATTGGTCGGCTTGTCTTGATACGGTGTTTCCCTTTGTCCCACCTGTATCCATCTGTAAAACATGTGTCTGACTATCATCTTTATCTCTGTTTGTCTCTATGTCTCTCTTTCTTTCTTTTTCTGTCTATCTCTCTCTGTCTGTCTCTCTTTCTCACTTTGTCTCACTCTGTCTATCTCTTTTTGTCTGTCTCTCTCTATGTGTCTGACTCTGACTATCATCTTTATCTCTGTTTGTCTCTATGTCTCTCTTTCTTTCTTTTTCTGTCTATCTCTCTCTGTCTGTCTCTCTTTCTCACTTTGTCTCACTCTGTCTATCTCTTTTTGTCTGTCTCTCTCTATGTGTCTGACTCTGACTATCATCTTTATCTCTGTTTGTCTCTATGTCTCTCTTTCTTTCTTTTTCTGTCTATCTCTCTCTGTCTGTCTCTCTTTCTCACTTTGTCTCACTCTGTCTATCTCTTTTTGTCTGTCTCTCTCTATGTGTCTGACTATCATCTTTATCTCTGTTTGTCTCTATGTCTCTCTTTCTTTCTTTTTCTGTCTATCTCTCTCTGTCTGTCTCTCTTTCTCACTTTGTCTCACTCTGTCTATCTCTTTTTGTCTGTCTCTCTCTATGTGTCTGACTATCATCTTTATCTCTGTTTGTCTCTATGTCTCTCTTTCTTTCTTTTTCTGTCTATCTCTCTCTGTCTGTCTCTCTTTCTCACTTTGTCTCACTCTGTCTATCTCTTTTTGTCTGTCTCTCTCTATGTGTCTGACTATCATCTTTATCTCTGTTTGTCTCTATGTCTCTCTTTCTTTCTTTTTCTGTCTATCTCTCTCTGTCTGTCTCTCTTTCTCACTTTGTCTCACTCTGTCTATCTCTTTTTGTCTGTCTCTCTCTATGTGTCTGACTCTGACTATCATCTTTATCTCTGTTTGTCTCTATGTCTCTCTTTCTTTCTTTTTCTGTCTATCTCTCTCTGTCTGTCTCTCTTTCTCACTTTGTCTCACTCTGTCTATCTCTTTTTGTCTGTCTCTCTCTATGTGTCTGACTATCATCTTTATCTCTGTTTGTCTCTATGTCTCTCTTTCTTTCTTTTTCTGTCTATCTCTCTCTGTCTGTCTCTCTTTCTCACTTTGTCTCACTCTGTCTATCTCTTTTTGTCTGTCTCTCTCTATGTGTCTGACTATCATCTTTATCTCTGTTTGTCTCTATGTCTCTCTTTCTTTCTTTTTCTGTCTATCTCTCTCTGTCTGTCTCTCTTTCTCACTTTGTCTCACTCTGTCTATCTCTTTTTGTCTGTCTCTCTCTATGTGTCTGACTCTGACTATCATCTTTATCTCTGTTTGTCTCTATGTCTCTCTTTCTTTCTTTTTCTGTCTATCTCTCTCTGTCTGTCTCTCTTTCTCACTTTGTCTCACTCTGTCTATCTCTTTTTGTCTGTCTCTCTCTATGTGTCTGACTATCATCTTTATCTCTGTTTGTCTCTATGTCTCTCTTTCTTTCTTTTTCTGTCTATCTCTCTCTGTCTGTCTCTCTTTCTCACTTTGTCTCACTCTGTCTATCTCTTTTTGTCTGTCTCTCTCTATGTGTCTGACTCTGACTATCATCTTTATCTCTGTTTGTCTCTATGTCTCTCTTTCTTTCTTTTTCTGTCTATCTCTCTCTGTCTGTCTCTCTTTCTCACTTTGTCTCACTCTGTCTATCTCTTTTTGTCTGTCTCTCTCTATGTGTCTGACTATCATCTTTATCTCTGTTTGTCTCTATGTCTCTCTTTCTTTCTTTTTCTGTCTATCTCTCTCTGTCTGTCTCTCTTTCTCACTTTGTCTCTTTGGTCCATTCGCAAAGCCAAAACGAACGACCACAGAACCCTCGCCATTAATATCTATTGTAAGCGTGCCAAATCAATAAGTATCAATTTTTTCTATGAGCCTCGACCAGAGGGTGGTTGTTACTCACAAACACCATTTCCTGTAATTATCTCTCACTAGGGCATGCCCGTACTATATATATATCTAAAATTATATCCCCCGCCGAGCAAGTCGCTGGCTCCAAGTCGAGTGCTTTGAACAAAAAAAGAAGTACTCTAAACGGTGGTTTTTTATTCAACCGTGAAGCATGTCTCAAAGGCTTCTTGATGGACCTGGACAAAATTTGATGCAATTTTTTTTTTTTTCTCAATCGCCATCTTTCATCATAATTCTGAACCGGCATGAGGGGGGGTTGTCTGTCATGAATTTATAGGCATGGCGGGAAAACTGAAAAAAAATTATTTATTTAAAACGGGTGTACACGATTGTACACGTGTACGGACGGACCTTACCGAACCGGCAAACAAGTCGCTTCATGCACATCAGTGGTGCGTTTCTTCGTGGCGCGTGTCAGAAGAATTACACAGCGCAGGAAAAATACGTATTTACAGAAATCGTTAAAAAAACTCGGATAATCGCTAAAATCGTTGTGGCCGGTGTACCATATTGGAAATATATATATATATAAATATAATTCCGTTTCCCGGTTCCCTGTCGCTCGCCAAGCGCCGATCAAGTCAAGTGCTTCGAACAAGTGCAAAAAAAAAAGTAGTACTTTATCCGTGTGCGGGTGTGTAAACGAGTGTACCGGCCTTACACGTCCTTGAAACAAGCGGTCGCAAGGTGCACACTTGCTCCGCCCGCTTCCAGGTCACAGTAAGGCCCTTTAATAACCAGCGCAAAAATACGTATTTACAGAAATCATTTAGAAAAAAACGAATTAATTGCTACAGTCGTTTATCGAAATCCCATTCGTGATGGCTCACGCCACCTATATCGCGGCATCGGTGCACAAAGAAGCCCCAGATCACCTGCTCCCCCATGTATGTACCCATAACTTCCAAGTTCGTAAATCATATTGGACAAGACAAGACACACTCACCTTTTAAAGAAGACTTGCTTGTACAATTGATCCCAGCGGTGCCTCCAAGATTGTCAGGGAATTTACTGGGGGACTCACAGGACTCCAAAGACCGGACACAGGTTACAAAAGGTCTCGTTTATTAAACTGTATTCACTTCATCCAATTACCAAAATGATACCGCATAATATAATGGATCAGGTTAACTCTTTTCGCTGGTCCTTCTCTCCATCCGACACTCCCGTTCGGTCGGCGCTTCACGTAGCAAGTACTCTCGACTCCAGCCGCAGCTCCCGCTTATATGGACCAACTCGACTTAATCCTCTGTCCGCTGAACTCGTAATCTCCTCTCCGCCGACGTCACCGGTCGCCTTCCTGGCGCCAGCTAGCCCCCCCTGCTGTGAGTTCCATTTATCAAACAATAGGGGGGTGCTCCAGCCTGGGGCTGTGACCAGGTGTTTCAAGAGACCATCATGTTCGTGCACATTCCTAACTCATTTACAAACCCGTCCCCCACAGAGTTTGCATGTAAAATGCATCTGCTTTGTTACTAGGTCAACCAATAAGTTACCAGTGCCAATTAATAAGTTACACTGAATTACACTTCCACACCGCAATGGCCGTACCAAGTTAGCTAATCGGCTTAGGGCTGAGTGGCAGCAACTGACAAATGTGCCTGTATCCAGAAGGCTAGTCAACCAACGACTGGTTCAAGCAGGCTATCGTGCAAGGCGTCCCCTGAGAAAGCCACGCCTGACCAGACAACACCGCCAGCGCCGATTGCAGTGGGCCAGAGAGCACCGTCAATGGAATCCAGGACACTGGAATCACGTGATCTTCAGCGACGAGTCTAGATTTCTGGTCTATCGTCAAGATGGCCACGTCCGAGTGCGCAGACAAGTGCATGAAGCCTACAACAAAGATTGTATAGTGCCAAGAGTCCAAGCTGGAGGTGGTGGGGTGACCGTTTGGGCTGCTTTTCATGCAGGGGGCAAAACTGACCTGGTTGTTCTGAATGGAAACCTGAACCAGTTCAAGTACAGGGCCATTCTGGAAGAAACATTGCTTCCATTTGCTCGTGCAGCCTTTCGAGGAAACTTTGTCTTCCAAGATGACAATTCACGGACTCATCGTGCTCGCATGATCCAACACTTTCTTGCTGACCGTGGTGTAGAGCATATGGAGTGGCCTGCCATGTCCCCGGATATGAATCCGACGAGCTGAGGTACCCGGCTTCACCCGGGTTGAATAAGAATAAGACAAATATATGATGAAAAGAACATGTATATGTTAGAGCAATATCACAGTACATTTCCTACATGACGTTTTGTCAATTGTCAATTTCTCAAAACCTCTTGGTATACAACATTTCTGGTTTTCTTACTTGGTGCCAAGACATAAAGATTGCTTGGTTTTCCAACCCTCGAGCAGCCCACGTACAGCTGGCCATGGGAAGTACCCGGCATTGCCGGGCGGGGGAAGGGAGGGGAGGGGGAAGGGGAGGGGAGGGGAACGGGGGGGGAGGGGAGGAGAGGGTGGGGAGGGGAGAAGAGGGGGGAGGGGAGAAGAGTGGGGAGGGGGAGGGGGAGGAGGAGAGGAGAGAAGAGGGGGGGTTGAGATTGATATACTGAGTTGAGAAAGTAAACACAAGTCAAGAAAAAAAAATATATTCCATATTAAATGCCAAGTCTGTTTATATATATATATATATATATATATATATATATATATATATATATATATATATATATATATATATTTATTTATTTATATATATTTATATATATATATATATATTTGCGGTTTTGAGAACCCACACTTGTAAATATAACAGTAAAGCGCGGCGTTACGCGCGCTGCTTGTGAGCAAGGAGGAAGCGGACAAGCGGTAACATATAAACGTCTTTATTGTAAGACTACACTGTAACACTAAACTCCTCCGGGCTGGTCGCCCGGGGTATATCATGAGGCCACGCCTACCCCTCGGGCGTGGCCACCGCCCACTCGGTGCGTGGAATGATGTCACCACGCCAGTGGGCTTTTGTGTCCGCCACACGCGCCCCCCCAGAATTCCCGCGCACCTGGAGGGCCAGTTTGCGGGGCAGACGAATGACCCAGCCGAAGCGCCCCCTGGCGATCGGCGGCGTCCGGGGTGCAGGGATACCAGGTGGGATGCCCCTGGCTGCCCCTGGGATGGGTGCAGGACCGGGGGGCGCCGTGGCGGCGGGGCTGGGCGGTGCCGGGGGTCCGCCCGCAGGAGGGCGGCCCCGACGTGGGGGTCGGGCCACTGGCGGTGGATGGTCCACATCGAGGTGGGCCGGCTTGAGGCGGTCTACCGAAACGCGGTCAGGAGTACCGCCGATGTCCAGGGTGAAGTGCTTCGCCCCGGTCTCCAGCACGCGGAAAGGCCCGTCGTACGGGGGCCGCAGTGGTGTCCGATGGGCATCGTGGCGGACGAAGACGTACTCCGCCGTGCGAAGCTCCGGGGTGACGTGCGTCGGTGGGTGCCCGTGGCATGCCGTTGGCACCGGGGCGAACCTCTGGGCGGTCTCTTGCAGAGCGGAGCGCTGCTGTGCCGCGGACCATGGTGCCGTGGAGTCGGGGAGGAACTCGCCCGGCACCCGCAGCGGTTGCCCGAAGACCAACTCCGCCGCGGATGCGCGCAGGTCCTCCTTGGGCGCCGTCCGGAGGCCCAGCAGGACCCAGGGGAGCCTGTCGACCCAGCCGCCGTCGCGGAGGGTGGCCCGGAGCGCGGCCTTCAATGAGCGGTGAAATCGCTCACACAGGCCGTTAGCCTGGGGGTGGTAGGCCGTGGTTCGGTGCAGCCGGACCCCGAGCCCCTGCGCAACCGCCCCCCAGAGCTCCGAGGTGAACTGGGGGCCGCGGTCGGATGAGATGTCTGAGGGGGCGCCGAACCGGGCGACCCAGGTGGCGATGAAAGCCTGCGCGACATCGGCCGCCGTTGTCGACGCCAAGGGCACGGCCTCCGGCCACCGGGTGGTGCGGTCCACCATGGTGAGGACGTAGGTGAAACCCCACGAGGGGGGCAGAGGTCCCACCAGGTCCACGTGGCCGTGGTCAAACCGGCGTTCCGGCACCGTGAACGGGGCCAACGGGGCCTGGGTGTGCCGGTGCACCTTGGCGCGCTGGCACGCGAGGCACGTCCTGGCCCAGCCGCGGACGGCCTTCCGGAGGCCATGCCAGACGAACTTGTCGGCGATCAGCCTTTGGGAGGCCCTCGCGCCCGGGTGGGACAGGCCGTGGATGGCGTCAAACACCTGGCGCTGCCAGCCCGCGGGCACAATGGGGCGAGGACGCCCGAGGGAGACGTCGCACAAGAGAGCCGCGCCCGCGCCGTCGAACGGCACCTCGGTGACGCGGAGGCCCGTGCCGGTGGTCCGCAAGGCCTGGACGTCGGGGTCAGCGGCCTGGTCCGCTGCCATCCGGGCATAGTCGATGCCGAGGTGGACTGCGTGGGCGACGGCCCGGGAAAGGCAATCCGCCACCGGGTTGTCCTTCCCCGCGACGTGCTGGATGTCCGTCGTGTACTCGGACACGGCCGAGAGGTGACGCTGCTGCCGGGCCGACCACGGCTCGGTGACCTTGCCCATCGCGAAGATCAGCGGCTTGTGGTCGACGAAGGCAGTGAACGCCCGGCCCTCGAGCAGATGGCGGAAGTGACTGACCGCCAAGTGAAGTCCGAGCAACTCGCGGTCGAAGGTACTGTAACGGCGTTCGGGCGGGCGAAGCTGCCGGCTAAAGAACGCCAGCGGTTGCCAAGCTCCACGCACCCATTGCTCGTGCACCGCGCCCACCGCGTAGTCCGAGGCATCGGTGGTGAGGGTGATCGGTGCATCGGGCGCCGGGTGCGCGAGCATGGTGGCGTTAGCCAAGGCGAGCTTCGCGCCCGTGAACGCCGTGTCCATCTGCTCGGTCCAGGTAACGTCGCCTTTGCCCGGCTTACCTCGGAGAGCTTCGTGCAGGGGGCGCAGGAGCTGGGCGATACGGGGCAGGAACCGATGGTAAAAGTTCACCATGCCCAGGAACTCCTGCAGCCCTCTGATCGTGCGGGGGTGCGGAAACCCCTTCACCGCCTCCACCTTGGCCGGCAGGGGGACGGCGCCGTGCCTGGTGACACGGTGCCCCAGAAAATCGATTGTGGCGGCGCCGAACCGGCACTTTGCGGGGTTCACAATCAGGCCATGCTGGCCCAGGCGTTCGAAGAGCGTGCGGAGGTGGCGTAGGTGCTCTTCGCGGGACGCGCTGGCGACGAGGATATCGTCCAGGTAGACGTAGACAAAATCCAAGTCGCGCAGGACGCTGTCCATCAGTCGTTGGAACGCCTGAGCCGCATTCTTCAGACCGAAGGGCATGCGCAGGAACTCGAAGAGTCCGAATGGCGTGATGACCGCCGTCTTCGGGACGTCCTCCGGCCTGACGGGGACCTGATGGTAGCCGCGTATGAGGTCCACCTTCGAGAAGAAGGACCTGCCCGCCAAACGGGCGGAAAAGTCCTGAATGTGGGGGACGGGGTAGCGGTCGGGAGTCGTGGCGTCATTGAGACGGCGATAGTCCCCGCACGGTCGCCATCCCCTGCCGGGCTTCGGCACGATGTGCAGCGGCGACGCCCAAGCGCTCTCTGAGTGCCGAACGATGCCGAGTCGCTCCAGGGTAGCGAACTCCGCTTTTGCCACCGCCAGCTTCGTCGGCTCGAGGCGGCGTGCCCGGGCGTAGACCGGTGGCCCGACGGTGGGGATGTGATGGGCCACCCCGTGCTTGACGGCCCCCGCCGAGAAGGTGGGCCGCGTGAGGGCCGGGAAGCCGGTGAGGAGGCGGGTGAATGCGTCCGCTGCCGGAAGCGTACAGACCAACGTGGCCGGAACCGAATCGTTCGGCAAGCCGCTTGGCAAGCCGCTCGTTGAGCTGGGCAACGCACATGCGAGCGAGCTGAACGTCTCGGCCTGGACAAGCCGTCTGCGCTTGACGTCGACCAGGAGCCCATTAGCGCACAGGAAGTCCGCGCCAAGCAGTGCCATGGGCACGTCGGCGGTGACGAACGTCCATCGGAAAACCTGCCCTCCAAACCGCAGAGAGAGGCAGCGTTTTCCGTACGTACGGATGGGCGTCCCGTTCGCTGCAAGCAGCGCGGGGCCCCCACCCGCGGCGTGCTTGTCTGACGTGCCGGCGGGAATGACACTCACCTGTGCTCCCGTGTCGCACAGGTAACGGCGCCCGGAGAAGGTGTCCGTTATGAACAGCAGGCTGCTCGAACGGCCGGCGCTCATCGCCACAATTGAGCCCCGGCCCGGGCGTTTCCCGACCCGTTGAAGGAGCACGGCGGATGACACCGCCGAGCTTCGTGGCCGAACTTGGCGTGGAACCAGCACCAGGTGGTGGAGCTGGAGGAGTGCGGCTGGCTCCGCCAGGCCGGTGGAGTCGACGGGTTTCCCCGCGGTGGCGGTTTTCGCCGCGGCGGTGGGCGGGGCGTGGCGGCGTTCACGAGGTGCGTATCAGCATGCTGCTGAACCACAGCGTGCTGTAGAAGATGATGCTGTGGAACATCAGCGTGCTGTAGAAGATGATGCTGTGGAACATCAGCGTGCTGTAGAAGATGATGCTGTGGAACATCAGCGTGCTGTAGAAGATGATGCTGTGGAACATCAGCGTCGAAGGCCGTGACGGCCACGCCAACGCTCGCCCGCGTGTCCGAAGCGGCGAAGTACTTGTCCGCCTCGGCCGCCAATGCTCGGGGTTCCGTTAGCCCGGTCCCGGCCAACGCGAGGCGAACCTGCGCTGGAAGTTGGCGACGGAAAAGCGCCCGGAATAGCGAACCGGGGGCTTCGTCGCCCAACAGTGACAGCATATGGTCCATTCGGACCGACGGGCGCGTCTCACCGAGCTCGGGAAGATCCAGGAGGCGGTCGGCCCGTGCGTCGTCCGTGAGGCTGAACGTGGCTAGGAGTAGCCGCTTGAGTGCCTCGTACTTGTGGCCGTCCGGTGGGTGGCGAAGGACGGACACAACTCGAGCGGCCGTGCCGGGCCCGAGGGAGGCGACGACGTGGCAGTAGCGCGTGTCATCGCCGGTGAGGTGCCGAAGCTGAAATTGGGCTTCGGCCTGGACGAACCAGACTTCGGCCTGAGCCTCCCAAAATTCCGGAAGTTTGACGAAGGCGGCCATGGCGATGGCGTCGCGTGTGGAAGGATCGCTCCGGCAGATCCAACGTCGAGGGTCACCAGTAAAGCGCGGCGTTACGCGCGCTGCTTGTGAGCAAGGAGGAAGCGGACAAGCGGTAACATATAAACGTCTTTATTGTAAGACTACACTGTAACACTAAACTCCTCCGGGCTGGTCGCCCGGGGTATATCATGAGGCCACGCCTACCCCTCGGGCGTGGCCACCGCCCACTCGGTGCGTGGAATGATGTCACCACGCCAGTGGGCTTTTGTGTCCGCCACAACATCATTAAAGGTTAAAGGTAGCACCCCATAGGTAGGCCACAAGCAACACGTAGGTCACCTTAGGACGTCAGTTATTTCATACTATGTGTTTAGATAAGGCCATGTCCAGTAGTTGCATCTGCATTGTGTCAAATAAATAAGAGTAGGCCCCTCATCCATTTTGCAGCCTCCCTCCAAGCGATGCCATTAAGCGCTCTCCCGTCTGCACCCCATCGACCCTCCCAATTTGGTTCGCTCCTTTGCCAGCAGCCTTCGCTGCCCTTGGGCTCGCTCAACCCAGCCAAAAGCCACAAGGTGAGGCCCGAAAAGGGGGCGGAGCACCAGGATGGAGGTGCGGCCACGTCAACCAGCCATCAGGGTGGAGCCGGTAAGCCAACCAGGGCTGAGATGAGGTCGCCTGACCGGGCGTGGTTTGGGCTTTGAGAGCGTTCGCTGGCTTGGTTTATAAAAGCGTGCATGCATAGCCCTTCGACAGGACTCGCTGGGGAAGGTTGAGAGGACTCGAGAGTATATGCGCTTTACCAAGAGAAGGCTGATGAGAAGGACTGTCTGAGCGAGCTCGCGTTAAAAAGGGACTTGTTGGGAGGTTGGCTTATTGAGGACTTATGAGAAGGACTCGCTGGGGAAGATTGAGAGGACTCGAGAGTATTTGCGCTTTACCCAAGAGGGGACTGATGCGATTACGAAGGAATTGCGCTTTACGAGAGGGCTGACTGGGCGAGCGCGCTGTGCAAAAGAACTGGTATGAGAGTTGAGTACGAGAGGGAGAGACGCGCTGTGGCAACCAGCTTTACAACGGATGAGCGCGCGGCACGCATTGCCGAGAACTGCAGCATGCCGAAGGACATTGGGGAAAGGGCGCTTGGAGCGGGTAATACCGGTAGCGCGTGTCAAAGTGCCGGAACGCATATTAACCGCCAGTATACCAGCCTTTCCCCGTCACGATAATTGTCCGCCACGCGCTTACACTACGCGGAGAGCTGTCCGCCGTCCACCTTCATCGCCTGGTACGGGATGAGGACCGGAGCCGGACCGGAGCCTGAACACCATCGCCAGACCTTCCACCCTACCATCTGCATCCCCGCGTGAGTCTGAAGTCTGAGACCGAATCTGAGAGCGAGCGGGCCCCAGTCCAGGGAATATGTGTTTAGATAAGGCCATGTCCAGTAGTTGCATCTGCGTTGTGTCAAATAAATAAGAGTAGGCCCTTCATCCATTTTGCAGCCTCCCTCCAAGCGACGCCATTAAGCGCTCTCCCGTCTGCGCCCCATCGGCCCTCCCAATTTGGTACGCTCCTTTGCCAGCAGCCTTCGCTGCCCTTGGGCTCGCTCAACCCAGCCAAAAGCCACGAGGTGAGGCCCGAAAAGGGGGCGGAGCGCCAGGATGGAGGTGCGGCCACGTCAACCAGCCATCAGGGTGGAGCCGGTAAGCCAACACGAGCCAACCAGGGCTGAGGTGAGGTCGCTTGACCGGGCATGGTTTGGGCTTCGAGAGCGTTCGCTGGCTTGGTTTATAAAAGCGCGCACGCAAAGCCCTTCAACAGGACTCACTGCGGAGGGTTGAGAGGACTCGAGAGTATACACGCTTTACGAAGAGAAGGCTGATGAGAAGGACTGCCTGAGCGAGCTCGCATTAAAGAGGGGCTTGTTGGAAGGTTGGCTTATTGAGGACTTATGAGAAGGACTCGCTGGGGAAGGTTGAGAGGACTCGAGAGTATATGCGCTTTACCCAAGAGGGGACTGATGTGATTACGAAGGAATTGCGCTTTACGAGAGGGCTGACTGGGCGAGTGCGCTGTGCAAAAGAACTGGTATGAGAGTTGAGTACGAGAGGGAGAGACGCGCTGTGGCAACCAGCTTTACAATGGGCGAGCGCGCGGCACGCATTGCCGAGAACTGCAGCGTGCCGAAGGACATTGGGGAAGGGGCGCTTGGAGCGGGTAATACCGGTAGCGTGTGTCAAAGCGCCGGTATGCATATTAACCGCCAGTATACCAGCCTTTCCCCATCACGATAATTGTCCGCCACGCGCCTACACTACGCGGAGAGCTGTCTGCCGTCCACCTTCATCGCCTGGTACGGGTCGAGGACCGGAGCCGGACCAGAGCCTGAACACCATCACCGGACCTTCCACCCTACCATCTGCATCCCCGCGTGAGTCTGAAGTCTGAGACCGAATCTGAGAGCGAGCGGGCCCGAGTCCAGGGAATAAGTTAAGACTGTGGTTAAGACTGCCCTGTGTACTTGTCCTTCCCCTTTCTTTCTTGTACATTCTTTCGTTTCCTCTTCTTCTTTGTACATTGTAAATAAATTGCCTTGTTCTTTCTGGTTTCTCCTTAATCCGATCGTCCTAGTCTTTTCTCCATTGGGTAAACGTGGCACGATCCCAACCGCTATAATCGGGTTATCCATTGTTAACAGCTCGGATCGCGGATCGCTATCCGCTCGGCGTTTCCACCTGATATCCGTGATTCGAGCGAGAGTTATCTCCTCGTTTCCGGTCAGCGTTAGGACTTAGGTAATAGCGAATCCCTAGTCCTAAAAACCCTACCTAACGCTGCCCGGGAAGGACGTTATAACTTCCAGGATCGCGTCGCCCAGATAGAGGACAAGGGGATTAACCCCCCCCCCCCCCCCTTGATAAGGGGAGAGCCGATGTCGGAGATCCGCAACAATATATATATATATATATATATATATATATATATATATATATATATATATATATATATATAATTATATATATATATATATATATATATATATATATCTATATATATTGTTACGGTTTTTAGAACCTTCACTTTGTAAATTTAGTATTAAATTTCCTGTGTACATTTCCCCTTAATTGGCTGTTAATTGAAATAAGTGCACCTTAGCTAGTCCATGTACAAGCAGGTAGCAAATCATAGGCTTCCCTCAATAGTTATCTCTTTATTCTATGTCAGTTTAAGGCTCTTTTGCCCATTAGTTGACTCTGCATTGCACCAATTGAAATAAGATAGATCCCCTGTTCAAATTGTCCAAAACCTCCATTGCCGATTGTATTGCCAATCGCATTACCAACTGCATTTGCCTCCATTACGGCGTGGTCAGCTCGGGGAAGAAAGGCGTGCCGCCCATCGTCATCAGGGGGAGGAGTCGGCCAAGTCCCAGGAACAAGGCGTGGCTTTGCCAACGCCTCATCAAGGGGCGGGATCGGTGAGCCCTCGCGACCAATCAAGGCCGAGGCAAGCTCACCGATGGGCGTTTCCAAAAGGCCGGCGGCTTGATCGCCACGCGCCTCATAAAAGGAGGTTGGGAGGGACTGCTTGGGCCGATGAGTGAGAGAGCTCCCCACCAGAGAGTCGTTGAGGAGTTCTGTGGCAAACAGTTCTCTGAAGGGAGGCGCCTGAACAAGCTACGAGGGAGGTGTGCTGAACCGAGGGAGACGCTGTCCCAACCAGCCTAGCCACGACAAGCTCCGACGCTTTGCTGCGAGCATCCCGGCGGTGTGGACCCGAGGGTGGAGAGCCGGCGGCTGCTCGCTCCCGGCCCGGCCGTTCTGTGGACCGCCTGAACCTTCTTCTCTCTCCAGCCATTCCTGCTTCACTCCCATTCGTGTAAGTCTGACTGTCATCTGTTTGTCTGTATTGTCTGGGGTTTAAGTTAAGCCTGTAGATAAGCTAGAATTGCACTGTGTCTTCGTCTTCTGTAAATTATTTTCGTTTCTTTCCTTCTCCCTTGGTTTCTTTGATTTGTACATAATTAGTTAATAAATCCCTGTTCTTCCTACCTTTGCCTTCTTTCCTTCACATCTGTTCGTCTTTGTGATTTCCCCCATTGAGTACCTGTGGCGCGATTTCGGCCAACGTTTAGGATCGGGTTAGTCTTTGCTAATGGTTCGAACCGCGGGCTGCTAAAACCGCTCGGCAAAATACCATCTTGTCCGCGGTCTTGAGCGGAGTTGCCCACCTGCTTTGTGGAGGGGTTGGCGGGGTGTACGGGAATCCCTTGACCAATCGCCTCGGCCAATCCCACCCCACAATGGAGCGGGGTAGCTTCAGGATCGGAGACGGCCAGTGCAAATAGAAGGGGGATTAACCCCCCCCCCCTGCTAAGGGGAGAGCCGTACTCCGTTTCTGTAACAATTGGTGTCAGGAGCGAGATTTGGACCCGAACCAAATTTTTAAAACATCCAAAAAAAAATTTGGCCAAAATTACGAGCGGCCGAAATTGTAGTAAAACATCTAAATTAAATCGTGCCATGGATGGTCAAGGCGACCGGATGCCGGGAGGGGAGATAAAGGGGGTAGAGTCGACCCCCAACCCCGGGGAAGCAGTGGGAGTAATGAAGGAGGAGCGCAATACGCATTGGGTTGCGGAGGGTTCAGGTGCACAAGATGGTGCCCTCGCGCACGAGGTTTCAGGTGCACAAAATGGCGGCGCCACGGCAGCCACGCCGCGGCGCAAGTGGGAGGGATTGACATGCAGGCCCTCATTGCGCAGCTGCAGGCAGCCATACAAATGAGTATGGGAAGCCAAATTGCAGCAATGGGAGGCCAAATGGGAGCAATGAGGGACGAAGCAAGGGGTACCAGTGAACGGTTGGGCAATCAAATTGGGGAATTGAGGAATGATATGGGCAACCAAATTGGGAAATTGAGGAATGACATGGGAAATCAAATCGGGGGGCTAGAAGCCAAATTTGAGGGTTTAGACAATAAATTTGAGGGGTTAGACAATAAATTCGAGGGGATAGACAACAGGTTGGAAGGGCTAGAAGGTAAATTGGGGGGCCAACTGGAGGACGTGGGTAATCAAATTGGGGAAATGAAGGAGGGGTTAGCGAGGTAGGAAAATAGAATGGCTGCCCAGGAGAACCAAATGGAAGGGGTGAAGAATGGGTTAGGGGGGTTAGAAAACACTATGGAAGGCAAATTGAGGGAAATAGGGGAGCAATCCGCCCGGGAAATTAAACAATTGGGGAATCAGATAGAAGAGGTAAAAATCGGGTTAGAAACCAAAGTGGATGCCCAGAGGAATGATTTAGAGCAGATGAGGGCGGCATCTACCAAAGAGATGGGAGAAATGAGGGAGGAGATCAGACGAGGTGTGGGCGAAGAGGTCGCTCATTGGGGTGCATTCGGGGTACGCGAAGAGGCAAAGCAGGGTGAGGAGCGTATGGAGAAAGAGGTGAGAAATAGTACGGCTAGGTTACAGGGGGGCATAGAAGATCTGACGAGGGGAGTAGAGCAGCTGACAGTGGGACAAAAGGAATTAGGGGAGCAAGTAGAAAAGAATACGGCGGTAATCGGGGGGTTGAAGGCGACACAGAAAGAAATAAAAAAAGAACTGATAGCGACGAAGAGGGAATGTCAGATGGTACACGAGGGGTTGACAAAGAGGTTGGATGAGGTGACAGAGGCAATGGAGACAAAAGAACGGGAAGTAAGGACGCACATAGAAACGACCAAGGTGGCATTAGAGGAAGAAATTGAGGGGGCGCACCGGGAAATAAAAGAGGTGAAACAAAAATTAGAGGAAGTGGAAGAGGGGGTAAGTGAAATTAAGAAGAGATGGAGGGAGCTGAAGGAGGAAGTGATGGATTATGTACAAGGTCTGTGCTCAAATCGTGATGATGTGCTTACTAACCAAATAAAGAGTTTGCAGGTGGCGGAGGAGGAGCGAAGACGAGGTGCCGAGGTGAGTGGCGATATACTCGGAAATGTACATGGTATGAGGGGAGATTCAGCGAGCTTGGGTGTTGGTTTAGACCCAGGCGTTCGTGGGAGGCCGCTGATGAGGTGTGCGACAGGTGCAGAGTGTGTGGAAGGAGGAGGTGTGCAAGGAGGTCCGACTTTGGGGAATGCGGAAGGTATTTGTGAGCCAGCGTGTGCGGAAAGAATGCACCCCCATGAGTGGTATGGAGTATGTACCGGGAGAGAGTGCGACAGGTGCATGAGAAAGGTGTGGAACAGAGGTGTGTGTGAGGAAAGAGTGTGCGCCGAGGAGTGAGTGTGCTGTCGAGAGTGAGAGTAAATGCACGACAGAGTGTGGTGGTGAGAGTGACACGGAGTATGGGTTGGTTGTGGCAGGTGAGAAGGGATGCACACCTGGAAGGGAAGAATGCACACCTGGCATGGTTGAGCATGTGCGGGAATGTACACCTGAGTTGGTGTTGGCGCAGGTGCGAAAGGGCACATGGAAGCGCATGATTGGTTGTGCAAAAGAGTGCACACCCATGGTTGTTACAGAGGGTGTGACCGAGGAGTGGGCACGAGGAGGTGTGTTGATGAGGTGTGCGAACGACGAGTGTGTGCCAAGGTGTGCGGAGGTCAGGTGTGTGGCGAAGTTTGTGAGCGGAATGAGTGTACCTGGGTGGTGTGTAAGAGAAGGTGCAATGACGGAGTGTATGGAGACACCTGGATGTGTGAATAAGGAACGGAACGCGTGGTGTGAGCATGCAAGTGAAGCATCGACGTTAAACGGAGCAGCGGTTAGATCGACGGTTAGCCGACGCGAGCCCTCGGCTCGTGCCGGGCTTTGGGTGCTGCGGGAACCAACGGGGATCATAATCACGGTGGTTTCAAAGGAACTGCCGTGCGCGATCCGCGCCGGGCCTCGCTCTGCACGGTCGCGTCCGTGCTCCGCTAAGCAGAGCGGGCGGCCCGGTTCTAGGGCAGGTAGGAAGGGTCGGCACGGCGACCCCTTGTGGTTGCGGCGTTCCGGCCGGGCGAGATCGGGCGGGAGACCGGACGGCTCCACGCCGAGGTGGACCTTGGAATCTTGGCCCGAGCAAACCTCCTTCCCTGAACCGAGTGCCGGACGGATCCAACTGCAGGAAACGAACCACCGCGTTCATTGCTCGGCTTGGCGAAGCCAAGTTTTGAGCATGTAACGACGCACCGAGGCTCAAGTTTAATGGACATTTGGGAGGGATAGGGAATTGGTGATTGGCAAAAATTGATGAGCAAAATTTGATTGGCAAATGATTGGCAAATTTGATTGGCTGAAAATTGGATGGGCAAAATTTATAGTGGGAGATGCCCGATGTGCAAGGATGGTAAATCCACCATCCCTCGCATCCACCCGGGGCACATGAGCACTAGTTATGGGGTTATGGCAGTGTAAGCTCGCCGAGGGAGGGTTTGGATAATGTATAGGGATCTAGAAAAATGACCTTAGGTAACGATAGAGGTAAGTAGCGACATTGTACAGGTAGTCGTGGACGTAGAGAGGTTAGAATGGTTGTTAATGACGTGGTATGTGCTTAGTTTAAAGGGAAGACGGGGAGCACCAAGTTTAGAAGGGCACCAGGTAGATCAGATGATGCCGTGTGTGTGTGAGAGTCTTAGTATTGAGCAAATGAGGAATTGCTAGGCAATGCTCGGGAAGGATGTGTGTGTGAGCGTGGGAAAATCTGGGTGCCTGAGGCAATGGTTTTGAGAATCGAAATTGTATGGAGCAGTGTTTGAGTGAGTAATGGTGATTGTGTGTTGTATTGAGCAAATGGTCCTGGAGGAAGGAGGGTGCAGGAAGCACCAGGTGTGATTGCACAGGTGTGCAAGTGAACAGGTGTATATAGAGCATGGTTGTATGGAATAAATGGTCTGGAATATATGGAGTATGGAATGGATGGTGTGGAGTGAGTATGGTGGAAACTGTGGAGTGGAGTGGATGGTGCGAAGGTGTGAATGGGGGAAAGGTGGACCCCTATCACGAATACCCGGGGAGGGTAGTTTAAGAGTTAGGTAGAGGGTATAGGTAAATTGTGGTTGGATATTGGCATCTGTGGTGCGTGTGGAAGAATGGTGTTTGGATGGGTGCATTAGTGACGTGGAAATGGCTGGGCGTGTGGCCTGTTAGTGTGTGTCGTTGAATGGGCACTCCGCCACTGTGAGGATGTCAGCCAGGTGAGGCCGCAGGTGGGCTCTGGGAGCCAGTAGAGTTGTTCAGTGGGGCCCGAGGATCCAGAAGACGGACCCGGGTAGCCCAGTGCCAGAGAGGGCACCGAGGGGGGTAAGTGCCAGAGAGGGTCTTCCCCAGTTAGATAGGTTAGGTAAGGAGCAGGTAAGCTCGGAGGCAACTGCAGTGGTGGAGGTGTGCAGGTGGGTAGACCTGCTGGGAGAGCTATACGACCCAGTCCTGAAATTGTGCGAAGGCACAGGAAGTTGAACAGGGGGAGTGAGACCCCAAATTGATGAAGCACCACAGTTTGGTCAATGGGGATTTGGTTCTTAAAACCGCATCGAGATTAAGATGGCCAATGGATTGGCAGGGACAGACCCCGGGTAGTGTAAAGTGTGTAAAGTCATTTAGGAAGTAGTTAGGATTGAAATCTCCTCGCACCATCTGCATCCACTCACCTGAGGTGACAGAACTCCACACCATGCCATGTTTTTATTATTTTTTTGTGCAAATGTTTGGATTGTGAGGGGCATCATGACGTGGGGGTGACATTGTGCTTAATGTTCCATCTCTTCCTCCTTATGAGGAATTGATGAGGAATTTGGGTGATGGCAAATTTAGCCATGCGGGTTGCAACGAATTTGGATTAGGGGAGATATGGGGAAGATGTGACGCTAGAGACGAATTGTAAATTGTTGTAAATATGGGTAAGGGCAAGGGTGGAGTAGGTGACAGGGGGGGTGACGTACGGTAGGGACGAGCTTTCTCACTTCGCTCTCCGTGCGCACCCTGTGCTGCATTGCCTTGATTGATGTGTACCCTTGCGCCCTTGCCTCGCTAATTCTGCTTTGTCTTCCTTTCCCCGACCCGAGGATCGTGCTCTCTGGGCACTGAGGGGGAGCGTGCGGGAGGCCGCGTCTGTGTGCCCGAAATTCTTGCAACCAGCTGCCTGCATCCACGCACCACTTATGGACCACATGTCTGTGGCTGAGCACCACTCATGGACCCCACGGGTTGGGGCATGGCCCCTCTGCTGGGACCGGCCACGATGGCCCAAGATCTTGCTTGCGGACCCCTGTGAGGTGGCACCAAGCCCACAGGTGAACCACCCATAGTCGGCCCCTGTGGGCCATAAATAAAAAATGGATGCGTTGTGTGGTTTTTTTTATTTCCACCAAATAGGCCGCAAGCAAGAAGAACAAGAAAGACAACATCAGGATGAACAATGGCCAGCAGAGGGAGCCGAAGAGCAAGACCACCAACAGTGTGTTTGTTTTATTGAACTGATGTGATGGTGCTTTATGGTGCTTTGGTGTTTTGGTGCTCTTTATTGGTGCTGGTGCATCGATGCAGTGCAGGCTGTCTCCTCCCCTCCCACAGGATTTTCTTTTTGTTTCCCCCAAAAGAAATCGCAGGTCCTGGGTTGCGTTTTGTAAATAGTCCAAGTAACGTAACTTGTAAATAAGGCTCCCCACCATTCATGTTTAGTTTGAGAATTAATTCCGCAATTCGGTTATCCTGTGGGCGTGAATCTGTTAGGCAGGGTGCAATGCAGCAGAGGGACATACTTATTTGTGTTTTAAAACTGTCACACTCAGGGTCAGATTAATTGTAGAGGGAATTACACCTGCGTGTCACACTAAGTTAAAGTTCTATTGGCCCGAGACGTGCCGTGAGGAATGAGGGTGCTGTGTTACGGTTTTTAGAACCTTCACTTTGTAAATTTAGTATTAAATTTCCTGTGTACATTTCCCCTTAATTGGCTGCTAATTGAAATAAGTGCACCTTAGCTAGGCCATGTACAAGCACGTAGCAAATCATAGGCTTCCCTCAATAGTTATCTCTTTATTCTATGTCAGTTTAAGGCTCTGTTGCCCATTAGTTGACTCTGCATTGCACCAAATGAAATAAGATAGATCCCCTGTTCAAATTGCCCAAAACCTCCATTGCCGATTGTATTGCCAATCGCATTACCAACTGCATTTGCCTCCATTACGGCATGGTCAGCTCGGGGAAGAAAGGCGTGCCGCCCATCGTCATCAGGGGGAGGAGTCGGCCAAGCGCCAGGAACATGGCGTGGCTTTGCCAACGCCTCATCAAGGGGTGGGATCGGTGAGCCCTCGCGACCAATCAAGGCCGAGGTGAGCTCACCGATGGGCGTTTCCAAAAGGCCGGCGGCTTGATCGCCACGCGCCTCATAAAAGGAGGTTGAGAGGGACTGCTTGGGCAGATGAGTGAGAGAGCCCCCCACCAGAGAGTCGTTGAGGAGTTCCGTGGCAAACAGTTCTCTGAAGGGAGGTGCCTGAACAAGCTACGAGGAGGTGTGCTGAACCGAGGGAGACGCTGTCCCAACCAGCCTAGCCAAGACAAGCTCCGACGCGTTGCTGCGAGCATCCCGGCGGTGTGGACCCGAGGGTGGAGAGCCGGCGGCTGCTCGCTCCCGGCCTGGCCGTTCTGTGGACCGCCTGAACCTTCTTCTCTCTCCAGCCATTCCTGCTTCATTCCCATTCGTGTAAGTCTGACTGTCGTCTGTTTGTCTGTGTTGTCTGGGGTTTAAGTTAAGCCTGTAGATAAGCTAGAATTGCACTGTGTCTTCTTCTTCTGTAAATTATTTGCGTTTCTTTCCTTCTCCCTTGGTTTCTTTGATTTGTACATAATTAGTTAATAAATCCCTGTTCTTCCTACCTTTGCCTTCTTTCCTTCACATCCGTTCGTCTTTGTGATTTCCCCCATTGAGTACCCGTGGTGTGATTTCGGCCAACGTTTAGGATCGGGTTAGTCTTTGCTAATGGTTCGAACCGCGGGCTCCTAAAACCGCTCGGCAAAATACCATCTTGTCCGCGGTCTCGAGCGGAGTTGCCCACCTGCTTTGTGGAGGGGTTGGCCGGGTGTACGGGAATCCCTTGACCAATCGCCTCGGCCAACCCCGCCTCACAAGGGAGCGGGGTAGCTTCAGGATCGGAGATGGCTAGTGCAAATAGAAGGGGGATTAACCCCCCCTGCTAAGGGGAGAGCCGTACTCCGTTTCCGTAACAATATATATATATATATATATATATATATATATATATATATATATATATATATATATATATATATATATATATATATATATATATATACATACTAGCAGAAGTACCCGGCATAGCCGGGCAGGGAGGGGGAGGGGGAAGGGGAGGGGAGGGGGAGAGGGAAGGGGAGGGGAGGGGAACGGGAGGGGAGGGTAGGAGAGGGGGGGAAGGGAGAAGCGGCGGGAGGGGGAGGGGGAGGGGGGAGGGGGAGGGGGGAAAGGAGGGGGAGGAGAGAAGGGGAGGGGAGGGATATAGATGGTTACTGGCAATTCATCACATCCACAAATGACGTAATCCACACAATTTATGTACTTTACATAACGTTAATAGGAATACATGGCCGTGTAGATGGGGAATACAGTTTTTTTTGAAAGAAATCACAAATATCAGATGAAAGTTTTTAAAATTTAAAACTATTCTCACTCAGAGTTAAACGTCACCGCAACATTACGTGGTTGCTTCAACGTTTTCTGTGAATTATATGTCATCATTGTGAGATTTTTTTGTATTTTTTAATGAGATTTTTATATTTTAAAAAACGGCAAAAAAGCATCAGAACAGCTGTGAAAAAGCATCAAAACAACAGTGAAAAAGCATCAGAACAGCAGTGAAAAAGCATCAAAACAGCAATGTAAAAGCATCAAAACAGCAGTAAAAAGCATCAAAACAGCAACAATTGTCCGGTGATTTTTCAATCACCGCAGCTGAATGTGTCGGAGTAATTAACTATTTTCCTTCGTGCCTTTTTTTGTGTTTTTTTATATACACATAAATACATAAAATCACATAAAATACACATAAAAATCAGATCAGAATCAGAATCAGAATCAATATTCTCACAATCATCACAACACACCAGACACGTAGTTAATTACGCAGTGCTTCCTTGTAAACAATGTTCTTTGTCTTTCCTTGTTCGGATAGGATGTATAGATTGTTCTCTTGTCCTACCCGACTACATCCTACGTATAGTTGGCCATGGGAGAAGCACGGGGAATGAAGGTTCAGTCCGACCACCTTGAGAGATTGTCCTTGCGCCTTGTTGATGGTCATGGCAAAGCTGAGCCGTACGGGGAATTGGAGCCTTTTGAACTCGAATGGCAGATCAGATGGTATGATTGGTATCTTCGGAATGAAGACCTGTTCCCCGCTATAGTTTCCCATAAGTATGTTGGCCTCAATTACGTGAGGCATCAACTTTTTTTTCGCCAGTCGTGTGCCGTTGCACAGTTTTGGGGGATCGATATTTCTCAGGAGCATGATTGGAGCACCTTCCTTTAGATGGAGTATGTGGGGAGGCACACCCGGAGGCTGTAGCGAATTGAGGAACTCCACCGGGTAATGGACAGTCTCGTGGTCGTTTTGCATTGAGTCGACAGATCGGTAAGTTCTTAGATCCCCAGGAATAGTCTGCAGAAGATCCAAATTGATTTTGTACACTGCATCGTTCTTTGGGGCTAGAATTGCCCTTTCACAGAGCCAGGAGTGATTTCGGTAGTTGGCGGGGATGTTGGGGAAGACATTCGCCTTGAGTTCGTCAGCCGTGGTGACATTGTTGCCGCATGGTATGATGTCCAGTCCATCTTCAGGGCACGTCTCCAAATCTTCGTTTCCGATCTGTAACAGCTTCGCTGAAAAGGCGCCTGCGGCTACATATCCATGAAGGGTGACACGCATGTTTGTGCTGTTTCAACTTCGTCACTTTTGACCATAGAGGAGATGCCTTTATACAGGAACGAAGTTCATCTGCCTTGGTCCCGCGTGGTATGACAGGCAGGGTCTGTCTGAAATCCCCTGCCATCAAAGAGTAATGCCTCCCATGACAGTCTGATCGTTTCGAATATCTTGCAGTGTGCGGTCAACTGCCTCCAGTGCAACTCTGTGAGACATTGTGCACTCGTCCCAGACAATGAGTTGGCATTGCCGAAATAACTCTGCGACAGCCGATGACTTGGAGATGTTGCACATTGGCTGCTCTGTGTTAGTGAGGTTGAGGGGGAGCTTGAAGGTTGAGTGGGCGGTCCGGCCCCCGGGGAGAAGAGTGGCAGCAATTCCGGAAGAGGCAACAGCCAGAGCAATCATCTTTTTCTGCCTGATTTTTGACAGGAGGAGGTTCATAAGGAACGTTTTTCCAGTGCCTCCAGGTGCATCCAGAAAGAACAATCCACCTTCAGAAGAGTGTATGCTCGCCAGCACATGCATGTAGATCTGTTCTTGCTCCACTGTCAGTCTTGGCTCGTTTTCATTGATGTAGTTTTCCAACTCTTGTGCGTTGTATGAAGTCTCTCGGAGTACTTCCCGAGCCAGGTGATTCTGTTGTTGTCGCTGTGTTACAGGAAGGCCAATGACCTCCAGCGAATGTCCTCCAAGAGAAAGCAGTTTGTCTTCTATGAGTACTAAGGCTTCATTGTAGATCGCATCGGAGTAGTCTGCTTCAGCATGAACCTGTCTTGCCCTGTGGAGAATGTCCTCGCTGAGATCGTCACGATGGTTATTCCACAGTTGTACTGGATTGGAGAGACCGCAAGTTTGTAGCATGATGGCAAAGAGATTTCTCAACAGGGCTGGAGAGCGTGAGACTGCTGCTTCTTCTAGAGTGGCATCCCAGTGGCTGTCGTCCTCCAGAAGGCCATGCAGGTGGCAGGTTTGGCGGAAGGTGTCGCAAACCTGGCCGTTGAACGTTCTCAGTTCTTGGAAAGAGATGGGTCCTTTGACATGATGGAGTAGAAGGCGCAGGAAGAAGCATTCGAAATTGTTTGGATGTACAGTGTAGACTCGTCCAATTGCTTCTGAACGGCGAATGTCGGGATGTCCCACAACTCGTGCTCCTTGTGTTCGTCGTTTCCACGTCTTACTGCCAACCACCCAGGTGTAGTACTGTGGGACTTCATTGTAGATGAGTGTTTTGGCGAATTCGTCTTGTTGACACAATTGGAAGAATGCGGTAAGTGTAGTTGAACTTGGTGGTTCTGCTGCTTTTTGCCTTGCGTTGCTTTCTGTGAAATACACTCTCTGGCCATTCTCAAGATGTACGGAAAGGTGTACAACGGTTGGGTAGCGTTCGTGGATAGGGAAGTTGAGAACTCTCCAGATAGCTTCGTTACTACTGACGTAACGCCCCAGCTGATATGACTCGATCTCGTCGTTTTTGTTCCTCTGAAGGCCGAACATCGCCATGTCCGAACCTTTGTTGATGTATTTGCGCACGTATTTGATTGATTTCACTGAGTTGCAGAACTCAACATTGAGATGAGCCTTGAACATTTTAGAGAGAAGTGGACAGTATGGTACAATCCATCGGTTGTCAACGTCTATGCTTCTGGTCTCGGAAATTGAAATAGATGTTTCCGATCCACCGCTTTCAGGCTTTCTACTCCGGTAAAGTGGGTATCCATCCAGACCAGTCTGCGTTTCCTTGAGAAATGCCCTAGGATATCGCTTGGTGCATTTACTGTCCTTCATACACGGAGACGATGGATTCAGCCGGCCGCAAGGGCCATGCACCATCTGCGTTTTGACGATGTTGAACAGCTCTGGATCATCAGGGTTTGGAAGTTCAGCACTGATAAAAGAGTCTACATTGGAAGCGTGGATCTTTTCTTCTAGCCACACCAGAATGTGGGCATGGGGCAGGCCTCGTTTCTGCCATTCAATGGTGTACATGAAGCATCGGACAGTCCCGAAAACTTTGCCCTTCTTAATGGTCTGCATGAGTTCCTTCTGTTTCTGGTGGAATACCCTTGCGACAATGTCATGGCGATGTGTTGGCTGCTGGTTGATCATCAACTCTCGCTTAATTTCTTCCCACTTCGGATTACAGGTGAAGGTAAGGAAAAGGTCGGGGCGACCGTAATTGCGTACATATGCCATCGCATCCCGGGTCCGCTCGTGCATGTATCAGGGACCTCCGGTGAACGTGGATGGCAAGATGACCAGTTGTCCCATGTTCTGAACATCTCCGTCATTGTTGACAGCATCCCTGAGGTGTGCGTACGATTCTGCCCTCAGTTGACGTTGGTGGAGCCGGATAAAGAGGAGTCTCTCACTTTCGATTTTGGCATACATGTCGACGATGAACTGGTGGAACAGATCACGGCACTGCAGGATATGATTCGTGGAATTCTTTCTGACCATGATGTGGAAGGCATAGAAGTCATTCGCAGATACTTTCTTTCCCCGGCCGCCAGCTTGTTCAACTTCAAAATGATAGCCATCTTGTCCTTTCCAGAAAATCAGAGGGTACTGGAGGGCGTCATAGAATTGGTGAGTCTCCGAAATCCGCTTCGTGCTGTTGTCGCGAAGATGCAGGATGATGTGGCGATTGTTGTACTGCTCTCCTACCATGAGAACTGCAACGTCATTGTTGACTGGCTCGTTAAACCGACGTTCGTGCTCTCCGTGAGGACGTTTGTCAGCTCGAATTACGACCTTGTAATCAGGTGAAGGCATTCTCTCCAATGTCGACTTGAAGCTGTTGACCAGCGCATTATTTGAGTGGAGCATATCTTGTAAGGCGAGGATTAGTTCAGAGCGGAGGTTGGGGAAGTTCTGTCCTCGTCGGGCAGCTTCTTCTCAGTGGTCACCCATAAAATAGATTTGTAAAAATTTCGGTTGCTCACCTGGTTGAGGGTGGATAGAGCCAATGAGGTGGTATACCTGGCCTTGCACCTTGAATGTAGGCATGAATCCTTGCTCAGTGACGACGCGATCTGCTCCAAACGAAGTCATTTGGAACGAAGAGTTGTAATTACGGATTTCCTTCAGGAAGTGTCTGGATTGAGTCGTAGTTGATTGAAGTAGTTCTTTCAAAGGTTCCGGTGGAGATTGGAGAGAAGGCAAAAGGACATTGCCTCCCCTGCAACACATTCCTGGTGTTTCTCCCTTCCATTTCAAGGCATGGCAAAACTGACAGGTGAACGACATGGAGCCAATATCAACGTTTGAGGAGTAGTCAGTGTTCGGATTGTAACTGAATGCAGCCTTCTCCCATGCAATGGTCGGCTGCCGTCTGCCTGATGGTTGCCAGTTGTTGAGTCGTTTTTGGCGCTGTTCTTCTGTCTCCTGCTGTCTGGCCCTCGCTACACTTTGTTGATTGGCGTTTAGACGTGCCTCTGTCTCATCTTCTGTCTCTCGCTGTCTGGCCCTCGCCACACGTTGTTGATTGGCGTTTAGACGTGCCTCTGTCTCATCTTCTGTCTCTCGCTGTCTGGCCCTCGCCAGACGTTGTTGATTGGCGTTTACACGTGCCTCTGTCTCATCTTCTGTCTCTCGCTGTCTGGCCCTCGCCAGACGTTGTTGATTGGCGTTTAGACGTGCCTCTGTCTCATCTTCTGTCTCTCGCTGTCTGGCCCTCGCCAGACGTTGTTGATTGGCGTTTAGACGTACCTCTGTCTGATCTTCTGTCTCTCGCTGTCTGGCCCTCGCCAGACGTTGTTGATTGGCGTTTAGACGTACCTCTGTCTGATCTTCTGTCTCTCGCTGTCTGGCCCTTGCCAGACGTTGTTGATTGGCGTTTAGACGTACCTCTGTCTGATCTTCTGTCTCTCGCTGTCTGCCCCTCGCCAGACGTTGTTGATTGGCAGAAGTACCCGGCATTGCCGGGCGGGGGAGGGGAGGGGGGAGGGGAGGGGAGGGGAACGGGGGGAGGGGAGAAGGGGGGGGAGGGGAGAAGAGGGGGAGGGGGAGGGGGAGAGGGGAGAAGAGGGGGAGGGGGAGAGGGGAGAAGAGGGGGGGATGGGGAGGGTGAGGGATGGGAAGGGGTGGGAGGGGGAGGGGTAGGGGGTGAGGGGAGGGGAAGAGGGGGAGGGGTAAGGGGGGAGGGGGGAGGGGGTAGGGGGAGGGGGAGGGGAGGGGTAGGAGGGAAGAGGGGAGGGGTAGGAAGGGAGGGGGAGGGGTAGGTGGGAGGGGAGGGGGGAGGGGGGAGGGGAGGGGGAGGGGGGAGGTTACATTACACCGATTTACATTGAAAACTGCTGAAATATGTACACAACTTCAACTTAGCACAGTTTAGTAAATACTCGAGATAAATCCATGCGGTAAAAGATTGCTGAGAGTTGCTAAGACCTACGACTTAGAAATTCCACCTGGACACACTTCAGGGGGAACTTTCAAAGGGGAGATGTGCTTATTCTTTCTAAAAAATATTTTAGGTGTGGTATAGACACGATATTTGCATGCATCGGTTTCAAAAATCGAGCAAATATGGTAAATATTACTCACGTGAAACCAGGATCCGTCTCGGTGGTAGCCATGAGTGTGTAGATGTCACATGATCAGTCATGAAGAGTGGTTAAGTCCAAAATATGACATACCATGGCATAAAAACGATTTGCCCGCAAAGCATTGCACCGCAACGGCGGTCACAGAGAGCCATGCACAGCGTGACGTAAGTAGTGCGCGCAGCGCCCCTGGCGGAATTACCGGTCCCTATCAAAGACATTTAATTCATATCGCACAAAATCGACAAAAATCGACACAAAACACGATCGCTCCTCGCTCTGAATTACGTGCAAACGTGTGACGGAAATCACCATCGCCCAGCATCGAATGCCAACCAAGATGGCGCCTGGTAACTGCATCTCCACCTATGTGGAGTGAATGGCAATGGTCACATCACGTGATCGCTCTGAGCGAATCAGTCTAGCGACGGGGATGGAACATCACGTGATCGCTCTGAGCGAATCAGCGAGCTGTTCTGACACCGGCTGAGATTAGCGGGTACTTCGCTGAAATGCGCTGAGGTAAATATGAATAAAAAATATGGATCGTCAAATATTTTGAGGTCGGCCATGTTCGTCTCAGGCTCAATGGCCATGTCTATGCCAAATATGAAGCACGTGAGCCTCTCCGTTTCGGAGTCTATCGGTAACATTACACACACACACACACACACACACACACACACACACACACACACACACACACGCACACACACACAAACTGTGTTTTATATATATAGATATATTAGGGTACGTCAAAAAGCATGAAGTTGTCACATACGTTCACCCACTTGCAATTTTGATCCACTTAATGAGAAAACCTGGCAGTATAAATATCAGTTCAATATATCAATGTTTTGGGGTTGTGCACAGTGAATTAATAACCCTATTTATACCGCCAGGAAGCCGGTATGAAGGCGATGAGTCGGCATCTATGGTACTTGTCTGAAGTTAAAGTCGGTCTCGCTCTCTTCGGCGACGATGTTGCAGATGCTGACAAACTCAAGATGGTCTCTAACATGAACTCTGTGGAAGAATACCTCGAGCCCAGCCCTCATGTGTTGGCCGTCGCGAGAGACGTCGTTGCAAAAGATCTTCCAGACTTCTTCACCTCCACAACTAAGAGGATCTTCCACCATCTTGAAATCGATACTGCGTTCTTGTCAATGTCCCCTGCGGCCTGGATAACATCAGACGGGTACAAACCAGGGAAGGAACGGGACGGGAATCTCCTCGTGACTAACGACACTGCTGAAAGAGGAGTAGCCCTCATCCACAAGTTCATGGCAAAGGGGCGTACCAACCATGAGGATCAGCTCCAATACATGATCCAGGTGGCAGAGGATCATCGGCGAGTGTAACCGAAGACATCAAACAAGAAGGACCTTCTTGGCTGAAAAATGCAAATATTCAATACATCTTTTTTTAAATGTATGAGCAAAATGTATTTTTATTCCTTCATTGACAAAGTCGCCGGAAGCATTATTTCGCCGGAAGAAAAAAAAAACGTCATATATTTCTGATCGGATTACTAGGAGCTCCTCCTGCAAGCAACTGTTCAGCATTACCAACCGCCTGTTTTCCACCTAAAATAAATCCGTTCTTCCCACTGTGTTTCCTCAAAACGAACTACCCCAACGCTTCCTGCATTTCTTTCACAATAAAATTCAGTCAATAAGAAACAATCTTGACAAGCAGTCACTCCTTTCCTTCGATGATGCTGAACACTGCTTTCACGGACGACCTCTTAGTTCGTTTACTCCTGTTACTGAGGAAATTGTCAAATGTACAATCCTCAAGTCAAACACAAAAACATGTGATCTCCACCCCCTTCCCACCGATTTGTTTATTGAGTGTTTGGACACCCTCCTCCCATTTATTACTGCAGTTATCAATGATTCTCTGACTACGGGTTCATTTCCGCCTCTCTTTAGGCTGGTTAAATTTTTTTCCTGTTTATCATCGCCGCCCGCCCCATAAAAGTCGTCCGCCCATAAAAAAATTTTTTTTTTTTTTTTTTTTTGCTCGCGAAGTCAGTAAAATCTGTTCCCGTTCAGTGGAACAGGTTCGAATTTTGTATGTGCTCGCGTACTGTCTGAGCCAAGTTACATGTGCTCGAACTTCGCCGATCTGCAGGAGACCAATGAGGCTTCAACAATGTCAACGCCAAAGCCAATCTCACATGCAACGATGCGACAGAGAAGCCATACTACACGGCTGGCTATGAAGATGTGTGCTATTTCTGTAGCTGTGTTGAGGAGCTGAGTACCACAGATGAGTCATATCCTATATGCAGTACCTGCGGTAAGAGTCGTACTGCCGAGAAGAGGCCCACTTGGAGGTTCAAGAAGTAGTTGGTATTCTGAAGGAGAAGCCAAATATCATCGGCAAACGGGAGAGCCTCACGTGATAATAATTATTGCTGTGGATTTCTAGTCAAAAATTAAACGAGCGCGACACTACATGTAGTAGTAGGTGATGATAGATAGATACATCTATGAGTGCTATAATAGCAGTAGATGCTGATATATAGATACATCTATGAGTGCTATAATAGCAGTAGCTGCTGATAGATAGATACATCTATGAGTGCTATAATAGCAGTAGCTGCTGATAGATAGATACATCTATGAGTGCTATAATAGCAGTAGCTGCTGATAGATAGATACATCTATGAGTGCTATAATAGCAGTAGCTGCTGATAGATAGATACATCTATGAGTGCTATAATAGCAGCAGCTGCTGATAGATAGATACATCTATGAGTGCTATAATAGCAGTAGCTGTTGATAGATAGACACATCTATGAGTGCTATAATAGCAGTAGCTGCTGATAGATAGATACATCTATGAGTGCTATAATAGCAGTAGCTGCTGATATATAGATACATCTATGAGTGCTATAATAGCAGTAGCTGCTGATAGATAGATACATCTATGAGTGCTATAATAGCAGTAGCTGCTGATATATAGATACATCTATGAGTGCTATAATATCAGTAGCTGCTGATAGATAGATACATCTATGAGTGCTATAATAGCAGTAGCTGCTGATAGATAGATACATCTATGAGTGCTATAATAGCAGTAGCTGCTGATATATAGATACATCTATGAGTGCTATAATATCAGTAGCTGCTGATAGATAGATACGTCTATGAGTGCTATAATAGCAGTAGCTGCTGATATATAGATACATCTATGAGTGCTATAATAGCAGTAGCTGCTGATAGATAGATACATCTATGAGTGCTATAATAGCAGTAGCTGCTGATATATAGATACATCTATGAGTGCTATAATAGCAGTAGCTGCTGATATATAGATACATCTATGAGTGCTATAATAGCAGTAGCTGCTGATGGATAGATACATCTATGAGTGCTAAAATAGCAGAAGCTGCTGATAGATAGATACATCTATGAGTGCTGTAATAGCAGTAGCTGCTGATATATAGATACATCTATGAGTGCTAAAATAGCAGTAGCTGCTGATAGATAGATACATCTATGAGTGCTATAATAGCAGTAGCTGCTGATATACAGATACATCTATGAGTGCTAAAATAGCAGAAGCTGCTGATAGAGAGATACATCTATGAGTGCTATAATAGCAGTAGCTGCTGACAGATAGATACATCTATGAGTGCTAAAATAGCAGTAGCTGCTGATAGATAGATACATCTATGAGTGCTATAATAGCAGTAGCTGCTGATATACAGATACATCTATGAGTGCTAAAATAGCAGTAGCTGCTGATAGATAGATACATCTATGAGTGCTATAATAGCAGAAGCTGCTGATAGATAGATACATCTATGAGTGCTGTAATAGCAGTAGCTGCTAATATATAGATACATCTATGAGTGCTATAATAGCAGTAGCTGCTGATAGATAGATACATCTATGAGTGCTACAATAGCAGTAGCTGCTGATAGATAGATACATCTATGAGTGCTATAATAGCAGTAGCTGCTGATATATAGATACATCTATGAGTGCTATAATAGCAGTAGCTGCTGATAGATACATCTATGAGTGCTAAAATAGCAGTAGCTGCTGATATATAGATACATCTATGAGTGCTATAATAGCAGTAGCTGCTGATAGATAGATACATCTATGAGTGCTATAATAGCAGAAGCTGCTGATAGATAGATACATCTATGAGTGCTGTAATAGCAGTAGCTGCTAATATATAGATACATCTATGAGTGCTATAATAGCAGTAGCTGCTGATAGATAGATACATCTATGAGTGCTATAATAGCAGTAGCTGCTGATAGATACATACATCTATGAGTGCTCTAATAGCAGAAGCTGCTGATAGATAGATACATCTATGAGTGCTATAATAGCAGTAGCTGCTGATAGATAGATACATCTATGAGTGCTATAATAGCAGAAGCTGCTGACAGATAGATACATCTATGAGTGCTATAATGGCAGGAGCTGCTGATAGATAGATACATCTATGAGTGCTATAATAGCAGTAGCTGCTGATAGATACATACATCTATGAGTGCTATAATACCAGTAGCTGCTGATAGATACATACATCTATGAGTGCTCTAATAGCAGAAGCTGCTGATAGATAGATACATCTATGAGTGCTATAATAGCAGTAGCTGCTGATAGATAGATACATCTATGAGTGCTATAATAGCAGTAGCTGCTGATAGATAGATACATCTATGAGTGCTATAATAGCAGTAGCTGCTGATAGATAGATACATCTATGAGTGCTGCAATAGCAATAGCTGCTGATAGATAAATACATCTATGAGTGCTATAATACCAGTAGCTGCTGATAGATACATACATCTATGAGTGCTCTAATAGCAGAAGCTGCTGATAGATAGATACATCTATGAGTGCTATAATAGCAGTAGCTGCTGATAGATAGATACATCTATGAGTGCTATAATAGCAGAAGCTGCTGACAGATAGATACATCTATGAGTGCTATAATGGCAGGAGCTGCTGATAGATAGATACATCTATGAGTGCTATAATAGCAGTAGCTGCTGATAGATAGATACATCTATGAGTGCTATAATAGCAGTAGCTGCTGATAGATAGATACATCTATGAGTGCTATAATAGCAGTAGCAGCTGATATATAGATGCAGCTATGAGTGCTGTAATAGCAGTAGCTGCTGATATATAGATACATCTATGAGTGCTATAATAGCAGTAGCTGCTGATATATAGATACATCTATGAGTGCTATAATAGCAGTAGCTGCTGATATATAGATACATCTATGAGTGCTATAATAGCAGTAGCTGCTGATATATAGATACATCTATGAGTGCTATAAGAACAGCAGCTGCTGATAGATAGATACATCTATGAGTGCTATAATAGCAGTAGCTGTTGATAGATAGATACATCTATGAGTGCTATAATAGCAGTAGCTGCTGATATATAGATACATCTATGAGTGCTATAATAGCAGTAGCTGCTGATATATAGATACATCTATGAGTGCTATAATAACAGTACCTGCTGATATATAGATAGATCTATGAGTGCTATAATAGCAGTAGCTGCTGATATATAGATACATCTATGAGTGTTATAATAGCAGTAGCTGCTGATAGATAAATACATCTATGAGTGCTATAATAGCAGTAGCTGCTGATAGATCGATACATCTATGAGTGTTATAATAGCAGTAGCTGCTGATAGATAGATACATCTATGAGTGTTATAATAGCAGTAGCTGCTGATAGATAGATACATCTATGAGTGCTATAATAGCAGTAGCTGCTGATAGATAGATACATCTATGAGTGCTATAATAGCAGTAGCTGCTGATAGATAGATACATCTATGAGTGCTATAATAGCAGTAGCTGCTGATAGATAGATACATCTATGAGTGTTATAATAGCAGTAGCTGCTGATATATAGATACATCTATGAGTGTTATAATAGCAGTAGCTGCTGATAGATAGATACATCTATGAGTGCAATAATAGTAGTAGCTGCTGATAGATAGATAGATACATCTATGAGTGTTATAATAGCAGTAGCTGCTGATAGATAGATACATCTATGAGTGCTATAATAGCAGTAGCTGCTGATAGATAGATGCATCTATGAGTGCAATAATAGCAGTAGCTGTTGATAGATAGATACAATCTATGAGTGCTATAATAGCAGTAGCTGCTGATAGATAGATACATCTATGAGTGCTGTAATAGCAGTAGCTGCTGATAGATAGATACATCTATGAGTGCTCTTATAGCAGTAGCTGCTGATAGATAGATACATCTATGAGTGCTATAATAGCAGTAGCTGCTGATAAATAGATACATCTATGAGTGCTATAATAGCAGTAGCTGCTGATAGATAGATACATCTATGAGTGTTATAATAGCAGTAGCTGCTGATATATAGATACATCTATGAGTGTTATAATAGCAGTAGCTGCTGATAGATAGATACATCTATGAGTGCTATAATAGCAGTAGCTGCTGATAGAGAGATACATTTATGAGTGCTATAATAGCAGTAGCTGCTGATAGATAGATACATCTATGAGTGTTATAATAGCAGTAGCTGCTGATAGATAGATAGATACATCTATGAGTGCAATAATAGTAGTAGCTGCTGTCGCGGAAGTGGAGGGTGAGACTCAAGACGCCAATGGTCGGAAACAGGTTTTACAAAAGGTCACAACTTTATTAAACTGTATTCACTTCATCCAATTACCAAAATGATACCGCATAATATAATGGATCAGGTTAACTCTTTTCGCTGGTCCTTCTCTCCATCCGACACTCCCGTTCGGTCAGCGCTTCACGTAGCAAGTACTCGTTCATTCCATCGTTCCGTCGGGCAGGGCTTCTGAGGACAAGTGTACTTTACTCAACGTTTGCTCTCGTTATATCGCCAAACTGGACTTAATCTCCTCTCCGCTAATGTCCCGAGGTCATGCATCGCACCGAGTCCTGGCATCAGCTCGCTCCCCTCCTGCTGTGTAAATGGAAATCACAGCAGGGGGGGGTGCTCTAGCCTGGGGCCTTGACCAGGTGTTTCAAGAGATTACATTGTTCATACACATAAAATGTATCTGCTTTGTTACCAGGTTAATTAATAAGTTACCAGGGCCAATCAATATGTTACACTGAGTTACACTTCCACAATTCCCTCATCTTTTTGTTTTTGTTTATATTAACCATTAATCTAAACATCAATATAAGTAAACAATCAATCACTACTAGTAAACATCATTACAAGTATAAGTAAATAATCAATCACTTTGTAAACATCATTACAAGTATAAGTAAATAATCAATCACTTTGTAAACATCATTACAAGTATAAGTAAATAATCAATCACTTTGGTAATCAAATTCCCTTAGGCATACACCGTCATCCTGCAAGAATCACAAAACATTTCGTTGGTCATTGACTCCTTCCATATTGTTCAATCTATTGCATTTGCATCACAAATATATTTTCAAAACAACACTTCACCATCACCAAGATACAACAATTTCACTTCATTTTCAAGTTTTGTAAAGCATCTGCACCATCTGGCAAAAACGTTTGCCTCCACACAAATGTTAACTTTGTTTGAAAGGAAGGGCTGATCACTTGTGTTTGAATCCAGGTATGAAACATTTTCTCCTAATGTCTTCATAGCTCCTGCACTACTTCGTGTAGGATTTCGCTGTTGTGGTAACACTGCGGAGTCATAGACTGACCCTTCTCTCCATGTAGCATTCTTGCCACTTTTTTTTGCTGTGAACCATAATGATTCCTTGAACAAGGCCTTCACCCAGTTGTAGTCGACTTGCCTCTTCCCTCATTGTGAGTGGGCAGCAAGTATTGGTGTGACGTTGATTGGCCAGCAAGATGTGGAACAGGGATGCCGGATGCATCCACACTGATGTTGGGACCATGGTGTTCAGGTCATTGATGGTCCTTACCAGGAGCAACCAGCAGAATCGTGCACAGCTGTTGTGACAAGGGCACAGCCGTTTTTTGCAGCTCCATGCTGGTTCCCCGGACGTTGGTGAAGTAATAACATATGTCCCCGCATTTCACAGAGGTTGCAGGTAAAATGTCGTTGTCCTGCAACTTCTGATGTGGTGAATGTTCGAAGTCTTCGAACAAGAGTAAGTGATCGCCTTTCTTTCATATGTTGCAGTGTGATCCAGGCAAATGGTCACATAAATTTCCTTGGTGAAGGTAAGCATTCATCTCCAAGTTACACGGGAGAATGTCTTCATCATTCTTTGAGAAAGAGGGTGTATGCCACGATTAACTTCATTTTTTAGCCACAAATTTTCTTTCTTTCTTCTTCCCAATTCCGTTAGCAATCCCTCCAAAATGTGATCTCGTCTTATCCTTATGCTCAGTCATATCTGAATCTGCTTTCCGCACACACTGAATCAGATAGGGTACATCTTACCATGAAATCAGCATAATCATGTATATCTTCCGACAGTTTCACATTCAACAATTTGTTGTTTTTCCTTAACACAAAAAGTTATATTCATTTATATGCGTCACACAAATAATATTCAATCAGGTATGTATTTTATTACTAAACTAAGAATAGCATTGTATATGATTACAATCACAAACGGGAATACCTAATTCCCAACAACAATTTTCCCAAACCAACAAATTAAGCATAATGTATTATTACCATAATTCCTCTCCACTTTTTCTTTTCCCTCTTTTTTTTTTTTTTTTTTTTTTTTTTTTAACAGTGTGTCACTCGTGGTGATATGAGTTCATTGATATTGTAATTGACACAACTCATAACATTGTCGTTATGCCATTATCTTAATTCTACTGTTTATGTCGCCATAAAAGTCTTCCTTTTCTGGTTCCACATTTCTTTCCTCATTTGTCACTTCATGTGTTATCATCGTGTTGTTGGTTACCTTATTCAAACACACCGTCACTAAGGCTTTCAAGCAAGCCACCACTAAAACAATTGCCAATATAACTACTAAACCAACAAACAAGTCTGCTACTCCTTGTATATATTCATATCTATGACATAGTTATATGTCGATGACATTTAACATTATATACCAAACTAACAAGCTTCCTAAAAGGTAAATAAAGAAAATCCCTTAATATGTAACATAATCAGATTATTTGTCTTACCCTGATCCCCCTATCTCCCGGGGTTGAACTCAATCGCCTGATCATGAGTGTAGTTGTGATACATTTTTTCACTCATGCTGTATTAATATCAGCAGGTAATTGTATGTCATGTAGGCAAATAAATGTCACTATTCCAAGTAGGAATATCACATGTTGAAAATGTAATGTTTATCAATGCAAGGGGTGTTAAAATGTAATTCAAATGACTGTAAATCATGACTATCATTTTTCTACCACTGAATGTTCTGCTGGGCTGCTAGGTGCAGCCTCATTTTCTGTGGGATCGTCCACCTTAGCCCCATGTGCTTGCTTGCAATGAGAGGCATGAATCCAACTTTCTATTTTGGGTCCATATTTGTTTCTATTCTTATCAATCTCCTATGGTTTATCAATTCGTTCCAAGATACCGCAACCAAAGGTTTTAACCAAAGCTCTACCAAACTATTTCCAATTTGAACAAAAATGCCAGTGAAACAATGATTCGAAGGATTAACTTCAAGGGGTCAATAACTTTATTCTATAGCCAGATCTAATTTTCCCATCCAATAGTTTGCCTTGCCACATGTCATATTATAACACCTTAATAAACCTTCGAAAAAATGTTTCCCATCTCAACAAATTTCCTTTTTTTACAAATAGCCATGTGTAACTTACGTATTTAACTACAATTTCCTCTCAATTTGTTTGGCCTAACTGGCCGCAAAAGTGGCTGCCAGCATGCAGTACCGTTTTTATCTACCAAGGAAGTGTTCCACACAAGACCTCTACCAAAATGTTGTTTGTAAAAACAAATCTGGGATTTCTGATTACATGGATGCACATTCTCAGGACATTTTCAGGCTGCTGTTAACAATCCACTACGATGACTTAATTCCTTTACCCACAATCAAATAATTAGTACAAATTGAGGATATTATCCCTATCACATTCTTTTATAGATTCATTATGTTGGATCTAATTTTTTCCAATAATTTTCCACTGCTGTAAGGCGGAACAATAGCTCTCATAAGTCTTAGTAATATCGTACTTAATTTGCCCAGCAGAGAATAATTTATTTACTATCCTTTCTCATCTGTTAACCAGTGACTTTGTTTAAACTCCAGAACTGAAAAACCCACAATAGTTCAAACCAGCAAAATTTTCTTTACTCTTTTCCCATATCATCTATGCCTAAAACACATCCATACATACAGCACAATTTATATGCTGATAAAATTCAAGTTTATATATATAAAATCCATGAGCAGAGTATTCTGGGAAGTCAGTGTAAGACCTCTCCCAAATTTGGATGATTTTGTACTTCCTCATTTCCTTTTATGAAGCTCATATCCATAAATAGATGTTATTCTCATATACATTCTATCAAAAATGGAATCCCAAAATTACTCACAATTTTACTATTAATTAATGGCTGCTCATAACCCAGCACATCAAATTTTTTATATTCCATTTCCCTTGACAAAAGAGATAATGTTCATAATCAAATTATATTTCTATTTTATTTTACGGATTCTCTGGATATTCAATCCCATCCACATATCCCAATCCCATCCACATATAACTATCCATTTCCAGACAGGCACACTGTCGGTGTCAACAATCTTGTAAGATTGATACACAAAAACACACACACACATGCATTATGCATATTTGTTTGCGTTGGAACCATTATTTACAGATCAGATGGGTGTCAATTTTATTTCAATTTCATAAAATTTGTCAATCAAATTCAAAATGCTTATAGACAAATAAACCAAAAGTCCATTCTTAGAAAACCCTTATGATGTCAAATTGAAATTACCCTTTCTGCCTTCACAATAATCTATCCAAATTTTGACTACACACCCATTTGCATGTCAGTCGACCATTGACCTATCAATCGTGCGGAACAATAGTCCGAAATTCCCACCTGATCATCATGTGACTCTTGTTACTTGGTTTGCCAACAATTGCAACGCAATTGTTCCAAACTTTGTAAATTTAAAATTGCTGTGCCCAAAATAGAAGATCCAATTTTGGCATTTGATCAATTAATTATTAATTTGTTAACAAGCAAAAAGAAAAATGAATCATTCTTGCTCTGAAAACTTTTCAGACACAAGAATCATTGACAGTTGTTCATGTTTGTCCAGTAATCGAATCTGTTGAGGCCAATCATCATTTGGGATTTGCAGCAATGAAGGCCTAATCATTGTCTGAGGTACCGGTAAGCACTGGTACGCTTGATCTTGGTTTGCCCCATGACCTTGTCTTCCTGTTGACATACGGACATCTTCTTCTCCAATGTCCCATCTTTCCACACTCGAAACACCGGTTTCTGTCGTTGTCTGATCTGTGCGCCTGTGCACTTGTATTGCTGGGCTGCATCTCTACATCCCTGAGTTGCCACTGCAATCTCTCGTTATCTCCTGAAACACGAAAAAATTCTCTGTACCGTCCTTTTTGGGGAGACAACTGGAAATCAGATGGGACAACTGTGACTTTCATTCCTAATTTCGAGGGCAGTTGTGCATTTGTCTCCTCCACTGTATCCTGTATCCTTTTTATTTTAAGTTCTAGTTCCGTTATCCGTTCTTGCTGTTCCCGTTGTCTGGATTCACCATCCCAAAGATGGAATGCAAGCCAGTCTACCGTTAGATTCTGTCTCTTCCTGGCTTTCAATCTTTGTTCCAATCTTTCCAATCGACTTCGCTCAAATGTACCATCTCTTGGAAACTCCTCATCATGTCCCTTTGTCCACAAATACCAATTCTCGACCTGCCTTATAGCTTCGGCACCATAACGGTCGTACATATGATGTGTACAAGTACCTTTTTGTGGAATCTCTGGTTGTCCTTGTGTGTTCTTGCAGGCTCCATTTCCCATTCTGCCTTTTATCAAAGTAGCGTTGGATGTGTTGTAGCTTGTTCCAGGTTCCTCTAAAGCTTCACTCGTACCTCCAGGAAGGATCTCTCCACCTGTTCGCACGGTGATTTCCAGAGAATCTCCCTCAGCTGTGGCTTTTGCACAATCCAATCTCACAGATCAGTATTTGCAGATGAGCCGGAGGGTCAGTATGAAGTGGGTGAATCCTCAGGTGTCCGCTCTGTTTGACGGGGAAATCACACAATGGTAACCGCACATATATATCTGTATATAAACTCACCACCTTGCTCAATTTTCCCAGGTTGTCTCCACATTGATAATAGCTCGCAAAGATATCAAAGCTTCTTTCTTGAGACCGCATTTTCATCAATCAAACAATCAATATATTCAATTCAATTTATTCAGTTCAATTTATGCAATTAAATTCAATCAATTAGATTCAATCAATTAACAATTCAATCAATTATTCAATTTCAATTAATTCATCAATATTCATCAATAAATCAAATTAATCATTTTGAATGACTCCTTGCATAAGCCCTTTCCCCAATGATGTCAGGACAGGTCCATCCATTGACTGAGATCGAATTTCATCGGTCGTCACCTCGGATTCGTACCTCATGTCAATTGATGAATCGCCGTCCTGTCCTAGGGTCATATCTGACATATTTTCCCATTTTGCCTGGTCTCCACAAATTTTTCTTTGCAACCACTAAAGGCAACTCATCCTTCATTCGTGAGACAGCCAAAATGGATGCCAGATATTAAAGTTCTTTGGGAAAAATATCTCATCATTTTCCTTTTAATAGTACCCAAAATCTCTTGGCAATATAAATTTCGTAAAACTCCTGAAATGGGACTGTCAAATTCCTTCAATCATGCTAAATTTTGAAACTCCATTGCTTGTAACACCCAATTTATCCCATAGGGCTTGAAAGTTCTTTCCCAAGTTCATGCAATCATTCTGCATTTGAACCCTATGATATCATTCATAATAATCATCATGATTTTATAGTCATGGTCATATCATAATCATCTATTTAAAACGAACATTTCCTTTATCACCACAATTATGTGGTATAATCAACAATAGAATAAAACTGTACATAGCAACAGGCTACCTCATGGCCACTCAGTATACCTATTGACAATAAGTCATAACAATATCGAATAATCATTGAACAATTCAAAAATCGCTTCCACTGCTCCAGCCGCAGCATTCGTCATTTTGTTTGCTCATCCGCATGACCAAAACGAAATAAAGGGAGCTCAACCATTACACAGCGCTTTTAATGGCGCATGCCATAGAAACTCAACGCAATTTCGACTCAGCCAGAAAACGAGCAAATTTTGCAGGATGTTAACTGGAATTAGTCGTGAAAATATATCCAAAATACACAAAAAATACACATCCACAAAATAAACAACAAACCCAAACAAACCCAAGGTCGACCCTCTTACACAGTAAATTACATCATTTCAGCATCGTATTGATTGCTGAAATATTCCAGGGTTTATACATACCTTAAAAGAGGTATGCGTGGTGTTGCCCCCTCCCACGTTTATTCCAGGGTTTATACACACCTTAAAAGAGGTATGCGTGGTGTTGCCCCCTCCCACTTTTAATTCCTCATTAAATTACTTATTAAATTACTTATTAAATTACTCATTAAATTACTCATTAAATTACTCATTAAATTATTCGTTAAATTACTCATTAAATTACTCATTAAATTACTCATTAAATTATTCGTTAAATTACTCATTAAATTACTCATTAAATTATTCGTTAAATTACTCATTAAATTACTCATTAAATTACTCATTAAATTATTCGTTAAATTACTCATTAAATTACTCATTAAATTACTCATTAAATTACTCAGTAAATTACTCATTAACTTAACTTACATAGTTTCAGCATTGTATTGATTGCTGAAATATTCCAGGGTTTATACACACCTTAAAAGAGGTATGCGTGGTGTTGCCCCCTCCCACTTTTAATTACTCATTACATCGTTTCCATTTAAAAAAACATCGCTTCTACTGCTCCAGCCGCAGCATTTGTCACTTTGTTTGCTCATCCGCATGACCAAACCGAAATAAAAGGAGCTCAACCATTACACAGCGCTTTTAATGGCGCATGCCATAGAAACTCAACGCAATTTCGACTCGGCCAGCAAACGAGCAAATTTTGCAGGATGTTAACTGGAATTAGTCGTGAAAATATATCCAAAATACACAAGAAATACACAAAACACACTCCCACACAAATAAACAACATTTATTCCGTTCAACAGAACAAACATTTCCTCTATCATGACACGCATGTCTTCAAAATTATATGACCAAGAGAAAAAGTAAAATTAATTAAAACTGCGGGCAGTGATGATCCGGGGACCATACCGCTCCATCCTGATTGGACGAGTGCGTGCTAGAGTCGTTAACAACGACAGTCCAGATCCGATTGTTCAAAATTTCAACTCAATCGATCGAAAAATGAAGGCAGGGATGCATTTTAAAGGTGCAGTGGCACTAACTGAGTTGCCACGAATATGGCCACGAAATTGCCAATATGGCCATCACAAAATATTTTCCTTAATCAATTGGCTCATAGCATAACCAATCTGCAAGTATTTCATCCGAAGATGTATCTCTCAGGAATTTTAATTAAATAAGTCATTTATAAATCAACGAGTTAATTTATTAAATGATTAATCAATAAATCAATATTTTCCTTGACAGCCACATCACTTGGTCAGTGTCATGTCCAAATATCAGCTTCCTTACTCAAAAGGTGCCTGAGTTAATGTAATGTAATTACTGTAATAAGATTACTGCAATTACTGTAATGATTACTGTAATTACTGTAATTACCGGAACTGTAATTACTGTAATTACCTCAGGTAATTACTGTAATGTAATTACTGTAATGTAATAAGAAATGTAATTAATTAAATAAGTACTTCATTAATCGTTAATAATGAAATAATTCCTGAATTCTCATTCGATTCACTTGACATTCGAATGTCCCCAAAACGTTGGAGCAAAACGTTGCAACAACGAAAGTGAAACGTTGTAGCGACGTTGTGGAAATGTTAGCAAAACCCAACATTTGAATGTTCCCATTCATTCCAACAACAAGTTCCAACAACAAGTTCCAACAACAAGTTCCAACAACAAGTTCCAACAACAAGTTCCAACAACAAGTTCCAACAGCAAGTTGCAACAACAAGTTCCAACAAGTTCCAACAACAAGTTCCAACAACAAGTTCCAACAATTACTTTCATTTGCTATAGCAGCCCTTGTATGGGCTAAATGTAAAAAAGTATTAATCCCGTGTAATCCATCGGATTCTAAAGGTGTGTCTTTATCCTTCATCAAACTTCTCTTCTGCTTTTGTCGTTCCGCATGATCATATATCTGTGTATCATTTGCTGGTGTTGCGTTTTGTTCCCTCATTACCCCAAAATAATCCATACAACACAGAGTCCCCACTACCAGAGAACCCATTCCTAGGATAAATATCACCATTTTCAAGGAGTATCTGAAGTAGAAGTCTCTGGTTTCCCTTGATTGGTCGGCTTGTCTTGATACGGTGTTTCCCTTTGTCCCACCTGTATCCATCTGTAAAACATGTGTCTGACTATCATCTTTATCTCTGTTTGTCTCTATGTCTCTCTTTCTTTCTTTTTCTGTCTATCTCTCTCTGTCTGTCTCTCTTTCTCACTTTGTCTCACTCTGTCTATCTCTTTTTGTCTGTCTCTCTCTATGTGTCTGACTATCATTTTTATCTCTGTTTGTCTCTATGTCTCTCTTTCTTTCTTTTTCTGTCTATCTCTCTCTGTCTGTCTCTCTTTCTCACTTTGTCTCACTCTGTCTATCTCTTTTTGTCTGTCTCTCTCTATGTGTCTGACTATCATCTTTATCTCTGTTTGTCTCTATGTCTCTCTTTCTTTCTTTTTCTGTCTATCTCTCTCTGTCTGTCTCTCTTTCTCACTTTGTCTCACTCTGTCTATCTCTTTTTGTCTGTCTCTCTCTATGTGTCTGACTCTGACTATCATCTTTATCTCTGTTTGTCTCTATGTCTCTCTTTCTTTCTTTTTCTGTCTATCTCTCTCTGTCTGTCTCTCTTTCTCACTTTGTCTCACTCTGTCTATCTCTTTTTGTCTGTCTCTCTCTATGTGTCTGACTATCATCTTTATCTCTGTTTGTCTCTATGTCTCTCTTTCTTTCTTTTTCTGTCTATCTCTCTCTGTCTGTCTCTCTTTCTCACTTTGTCTCACTCTGTCTATCTCTTTTTGTCTGTCTCTCTCTATGTGTCTGACTATCATCTTTATCTCTGTTTGTCTCTATGTCTCTCTTTCTTTCTTTTTCTGTCTATCTCTCTCTGTCTGTCTCTCTTTCTCACTTTGTCTCACTCTGTCTATCTCTTTTTGTCTGTCTCTCTCTATGTGTCTGACTCTGACTATCATCTTTATCTCTGTTTGTCTCTATGTCTCTCTTTCTTTCTTTTTCTGTCTATCTCTCTCTGTCTGTCTCTCTTTCTCACTTTGTCTCACTCTGTCTATCTCTTTTTGTCTGTCTCTCTCTATGTGTCTGACTATCATTTTTATCTCTGTTTGTCTCTATGTCTCTCTTTCTTTCTTTTTCTGTCTATCTCTCTCTGTCTGTCTCTCTTTCTCACTTTGTCTCACTCTGTCTATCTCTTTTTGTCTGTCTCTCTCTATGTGTCTGACTATCATCTTTATCTCTGTTTGTCTCTATGTCTCTCTTTCTTTCTTTTTCTGTCTATCTCTCTCTGTCTGTCTCTCTTTCTCACTTTGTCTCACTCTGTCTATCTCTTTTTGTCTGTCTCTCTCTATGTGTCTGACTCTGACTATCATCTTTATCTCTGTTTGTCTCTATGTCTCTCTTTCTTTCTTTTTCTGTCTATCTCTCTCTGTCTGTCTCTCTTTCTCACTTTGTCTCACTCTGTCTATCTCTTTTTGTCTGTCTCTCTCTATGTGTCTGACTCTGAGTATCATCTTTATCTCTGTTTGTCTCTATGTCTCTCTTTCTTTCTTTTTCTGTCTATCTCTCTCTGTCTGTCTCTCTTTCTCACTTTGTCTCACTCTGTCTATCTCTTTTTGTCTGTCTCTCTCTATGTGTCTGACTCTGACTATCATCTTTATCTCTGTTTGTCTCTATGTCTCTCTTTCTTTCTTTTTCTGTCTATCTCTCTCTGTCTGTCTCTCTTTCTCACTTTGTCTCACTCTGTCTATCTCTTTTTGTCTGTCTCTCTCTATGTGTCTGACTATCATTTTTATCTCTGTTTGTCTCTATGTCTCTCTTTCTTTCTTTTTCTGTCTATCTCTCTCTGTCTGTCTCTCTTTCTCACTTTGTCTCACTCTGTCTATCTCTTTTTGTCTGTCTCTCTCTATGTGTCTGACTATCATCTTTATCTCTGTTTGTCTCTATGTCTCTCTTTCTTTCTTTTTCTGTCTATCTCTCTCTGTCTGTCTCTCTTTCTCACTTTGTCTCACTCTGTCTATCTCTTTTTGTCTGTCTCTCTCTATGTGTCTGACTCTGACTATCATCTTTATCTCTGTTTGTCTCTATGTCTCTCTTTCTTTCTTTTTCTGTCTATCTCTCTCTGTCTGTCTCTCTTTCTCACTTTGTCTCACTCTGTCTATCTCTTTTTGTCTGTCTCTCTCTATGTGTCTGACTCTGAGTATCATCTTTATCTCTGTTTGTCTCTATGTCTCTCTTTCTTTCTTTTTCTGTCTATCTCTCTCTGTCTGTCTCTCTTTCTCACTTTGTCTCACTCTGTCTATCTCTTTTTGTCTGTCTCTCTCTATGTGTCTGACTCTGACTATCATCTTTATCTCTGTTTGTCTCTATGTCTCTCTTTCTTTCTTTTTCTGTCTATCTCTCTCTGTCTGTCTCTCTTTCTCACTTTGTCTCTTTGGTCCATTCGCAAAGCCAAAACGAACGACCTGCGAGTACGGTGACCATACCTTGGGACCCCCTTGTCCGATTAATTTCAAACCTTGACAAATTTTCCATTCCTTCCCTTCCTGATCTTTCGTGGCATCTCTGCCATTTAAAATCCCATATTTTGTGAGCGTGCCGAATCAGTAAGCATCACCCCTTCTATGAGCCTCGACCAGAGGGTGGTTGTTACTCACAAACACCATTTCCTGTAATTATCTCTCACTAGGGCATGCCCGTACTATATATATATCTAAAATTATATCCCCCGCCGAGCAAGTCGCTGGCTCCAAGTCGAGTGCTTTGAACAAAAAAAGTACTCTAAACGGTGGTTTTTTATTCAACCGTGAAGCATGTCTCAAAGGCTTCTTGATGGACCTGGACAAAATTTGATGCAATTTTTTTTTCTCAATCGCCATCTTTCATCATAATTCTGGACCGGCATGAGGGGGGTTGTCTGTCATGAATTTATAGGCATGGCGGGAAAACTGAAAAAAATTATTTATTTAAAACGGGTGTACACGATTGTACACGTGTACGGACGGACCTTACCGAACCGGCAAACAAGTCGCTTCATGCACATCAGTGGTGCGTTTCTTCGTGGCGCGTGTCAGAATTACACAGCGCAGGAAAAATACGTATTTACAGAAATCGTTAAAAAAAACTCGGATAATCGCTAAAATCGTTGTGGCCGGTGTACCATATTGGAAATATATATATATATAAATATCAAGTTCCATTTCCCGGTTCCCTGTCGCTCGCCAAGCGCCGATCAAGTCAAGTGCTTCGAACAAGTGCAAAAAAAGTAGTACTTTATCCGTGTGCTGGTGGGTAAACGAGTGTACCGGCCTTACACGTCCTGGAAGCAGATCGTCCCATGGTGCACTCATGGCACGATCTTGCTCCTAGTTCATGGTAAGGCTTTTAATAACCAGCGTAAAAATACGTATTTACAGAAATCATTTAGAAAAAACGAATAAATTGCTACAGTCGTTTATCGAAATCCCATTCGTGATGGCTCACGCCACCTATATCGCGGCATCGGTGCGCTTCACGAGCCGACTTGCCCGCAGACCAGAGTAAGGCTCTTAACACCCAGCGTATACCGTACGTATATGCAAGCACACGAATAATAGAATCATTTAAACCGTTCCATCCGTGACTTTTTCCTTGGACGGTCGTGACAAAAATACTTTTACACTCCTTGGATTACCTACGGAATGCAAGTCCCACACACCAAATCCTCCATCTTCAGAATTCATATTTCATAATGGACAGATCCCCAAGACGTCATGCTTACATGCTCACCTTGGCGACGTCCACTCGAAATTTCAGCGGTGCCTCCATATTGTCGCGGAAGTGGAGGGTGAGACTCAAGACGCCAATGGTCGGAAACAGGTTTTACAAAAGGTCACAACTTTATTAAACTGTATTCACTTCATCCAATTACCAAAATGATACCGCATAATATAATGGATCAGGTTAACTCTTTTCGCTGGTCCTTCTCTCCATCCGACACTCCCGTTCGGTCAGCGCTTCACGTAGCAAGTACTCGTTCATTCCATCGTTCCGTCGGGCAGGGCTTCTGAGGACAAGTGTACTTTACTCAACGTTTGCTCTCGTTATATCGCCAAACTGGACTTAATCTCCTCTCCGCTAATGTCCCGAGGTCATGCATCGCACCGAGTCCTGGCATCAGCTCGCTCCCCTCCTGCTGTGTAAATGGAAATCACAGCAGGGGGGGGGTGCTCTAGCCTGGGGCCTTGACCAGGTGTTTCAAGAGATTACATTGTTCATACACATAAAATGTATCTGCTTTGTTACCAGGTTAATTAATAAGTTACCAGGGCCAATCAATATGTTACACTGAGTTACACTTCCACACTGCTGATAGATCGATACATCTATGAGTGTTATAATAGCAGTAGCTGCTGATAGATAGATACATCTATGAGTGCTATAATAGCAGTAGCTGCTGATAGAGAGATACATTTATGAGTGCTATAATAGCAGTAGCTGCTGAAAGATAGATACATCTATGAGTGCTATAATAGCAGTAGCTGCTGATATATAGATACATCTATGAGTGCTATAATAGCAGTAGCTGCTGATAGAGAGATACATCTATGAGTGCTACAATAGCAGTAGCTGCTGATAGAGAGATACATCTATGAGTGCTACAATAGCAGTAGCTGTTGATAGAGAGATACATCTATGAGTGCTATAATAGCAGTAGCTGTTGATAGAGAGATACATCTATGAGTGCTACAATAGCAGTAGCTGCTGATAGAGAGATACATCTATGAGTGCTACAATAGCAGTAGCTGTTGATAGAGAGATACATCTATGAGTGCTATAATAGCAGTAGCTGCTGATAGATAGATGCAGCTATGAGTGCTATAATAGCAGTAGCTGCTGATATATAGATACATCTATGAGTGCTATAATAGCAGTAGCAGCTGATATATAGATACATCTATGAGTGCTATAATAGCAGTAGCTGCTGATATATAGATGCAGCTATGAGTGCTATAATAGCAGTAGCTGCTGATATATAGATACATCTATGAGTGCTATAATAGCAGTAGCTGCTGATATATAGATACATCTATGAGTGCTATAATAGCAGTAGCTGCTGATATATAGATACATCTATGAGTGCTATAATAGCAGTAGCTGCTGATATATAGATACATCTATGAGTGCTATAATAGCAGTAGCTGCTGATATATAGATACATCTATGAGTGCTATAATAGCAGTAGCTGCTGATGTATAGATACATCTATGAGTGCTATAATAGCAGTAGCTGCTGATATATAGATACATCTATGAGTGCTATAATAGCAGTAGCTGCTGATAGATAGATACATCTATGAGTGCTATAATAGCAGTAGCTGCTGATATATAGATACATCTATGAGTGCTATAATAGCAGTAGCTGCTGATATATAGATACATCTATGAGTGCTATAATAGCAGTAGCTGCTGATATATAGATACATCTATGAGTGCTATAATAGCAGTAGCTGCTGATATATAGATACATCTATGAGTGCTATAATAACAGCAGCTGCTGATAGATAGATACATCTATGAGTGCTATAATAGCAGTAGCTGTTGATAGATAGATACATCTATGAGTGCTATAATAGCAGTAGCTGCTGATATATAGATACATCTATGAGTGCTATAATAGCAGTAGCTGCTGATATATAGATACATCTATGAGTGCTATAATAACAGTAGCTGCTGATAGATAGATACATCTATGAGTGCTATAATAGCAGTAGCTGTTGATAGATAGATACATCTATGAGTGCTATAATAGCAGTAGCTGCTGATAGATAGATACATCTATGAGTGCTATAATAGCAGTAGCTGCTGATAGATAGATACATCTATGAGTGCTATAATAGCAGTAGCTGCTGATAGATAGATACATGTATGAGTGCTATAATAGCAGTAGCTGCTGATAGATAGATACATCTAAGAGTGCTATAATAGCAGTAGCTGCTGATATATAGATACATCTATGAGTGCTATAATAACAGTAGCTGCTGATATATAGATACATCTGTGAGTGCTATAATAGCAGTAGCTGCTGATAGACAGATACATCTATGAGTGCTATAAATAGCAGTAGCTGCTGATATATAGATACATCTATGAGTGCGATAATAGCAGTAGCTGCTGATATATAGATACATGTATGAGTGCTATAATAGCAGTAGCTCCTGATATATAGATACATGTATGAGTGCTATAATAGCAGTAGCTGCTGATATATAGATACATCTATGAGTGCTATAATAGCAGTAGCTGCTGATAGATAGATACATCTATGAGTGCTATAATAGCAGTAGCTGCTGATATATAGATACATCTATGAGTGCTATTATAGCAGTAGCTGCTGATATATAGATACATCTATGAGTGCGATAATAGCAGTAGCTACTGATATATAGATACATCTATGAGTGCTATAATAGCAGTAGCTGCTGATATATAGATACATCTATGAGTGCTATAATAGCAGTAGCTGCTGATTGATAGATACATCTATGAGTGCTATAATAACAGTAGCTGCTGATATATAGATACATCTATGAGTGCTATTATAGCAGTAGCTGCTGATATATAGATACATCTATGAGTGCGATAATAGCAGTAGCTACTGATATATAGATACATCTATGAGTGCTATAATAGCAGTAGCTGCTGATAGATAGATACATCTATGAGTGTTATAATAGCAGTAGCTGCTGATAGATAGATACATCTATGAGTTCTGTAATAGCAGTAGCTGCTGATATATAGATACATCTATGAGTGCTATAATAGCAGTAGCTGCTGATAGATATATTCCTCTATGAGTGCTATAATAGCAGTAGCTGCTGATATATAGATACATCTATGAGTGCTATAATAGCAGTAGCTGCTGATAGATAGATACATCTATGAGTGTTATAATAGCAGTAGCTGCTGATATATAGATACATCTATGAGTGCTATAATAGCAGTAGCTGCTGATATATAGATACATCTATGAGTGCTATAATAGCAGTAGCTGCTGATAGATAGATGCATCTATGAGTGCAATAATAGCAGTAGCTGTTGATAGATAGATACATCTATGAGTGCTATAATAGCAGTAGCTGCTGATAGATAGATACATCTATGAGTGCTGTAATAGCAGTAGCTGCTGATAGATAGATACATCTATGAGTGCTATAATAGCAGTAGCTGCTGATAGATAGATACATCTATGAGTGCTATAATAGCAGTAGCTGCTGATAAATAGATACATCTATGAGTGCTATAATAGCAGTAGCTGCTGATAGATAGATACATCTATGAGTGTTATAATAGCAGTAGCCGCTGATATATAGATACATCTATGAGTGTTATAATAGCAGTAGCTGCTGATAGATAGATAGATACATCTATGAGTGCAATAATAGTAGTAGCTGCTGATAGATAGATACATCTATGAGTGTTATAATAGCAGTAGCTGCTGATAGATAGATACATCTATGAGTGCTATAATAGCAGTAGCTGCTGATAGATAGATACATCTATGAGTGCTATAATAGCAGTAGCTGCTGATAGATAGATACATCTATGAGTGCTATAATAGCAGTAGCTGCTGATAGATAGATGCAGCTATGAGTGCTATAATAGCAGTAGCTGCTGATATATAGATACATCTATGAGTGCTATAATAGCAGTAGCAGCTGATATATAGATACATCTATGAGTGCTATAATAGCAGTAGCTGCTGATATATAGATACATCTATGAGTGCTATAATAGCAGTAGCTGCTGATATATAGATACATCTATGAGTGCTATAATAGCAGTAGCTGCTGATATATAGATACATCTATGAGTGCTATAATAGCAGTAGCTGCTGATATATAGATACATCTATGAGTGCTATAATAGCAGTAGCTGCTGATATATAGATACATCTATGAGTGCTATAATAGCAGTAGCTGCTGATATATAGATACAACTATGAGTGCTATAATAGCAGTAGCTGCTGATATATAGATACATCTATGAGTGCTATAATAGCAGTAGCTGCTGATATATAGATACATCTATGAGTGCTATAATAGCAGTAGCTGCTGATATATAGATACATCTATGAGTGCTATAATAGCAGTAGCTGCTGATATATAGATGCATCTATGAGTGCTATAATAGCAGTAGCTGCTGATATATAGATACATCTATGAGTGCTATAATAGCAGTAGCTGCTGATATATAGATACATCTATGAGTGCTATAATAACAGCAGCTGCTGATAGATAGATACATCTATGAGTGCTATAATAGCAGTAGCTGTTGATAGATAGATACATCTATGAGTGCTATAATAGCAGTAGCTGCTGATATATAGATACATCTATGAGTGCTATAATAGCAGTAGCTGCTGATATATAGATACATCTATGAGTGCTATAATAACAGTAGCTGCTGATAGATAGATACATCTATGAGTGCTATAATAGCAGTAGCTGTTGATAGATAGATACATCTATGAGTGCTATAATAGCAGTAGCTGCTGATAGATAGATACATCTATGAGTGCTATAATAGCAGTAGCTGCTGATAGATAGATACATCTATGAGTGCTATAATAGCAGTAGCTGCTGATAGATAGATACATGTATGAGTGCTATAATAGCAGTAGCTGCTGATAGATAGATACATCTAAGAGTGCTATAATAGCAGTAGCTGCTGATATATAGATACATCTATGAGTGCTATAATAACAGTAGCTGCTGATATATAGATACATCTGTGAGTGCTATAATAGCAGTAGCTGCTGATAGACAGATACATCTATGAGTGCTATAATAGCAGTAGCTGCTGATATATAGATACATCTATGAGTGCGATAATAGCAGTAGCTGCTGATATATAGATACATGTATGAGTGCTATAATAGCAGTAGCTGCTGATATATAGATACATGTATGAGTGCTATAATAGCAGTAGCTGCTGATATATAGATACATCTATGAGTGCTATAATAGCAGTAGCTGCTGATAGATAGATACATCTATGAGTGCTATAATAGCAGTAGCTGCTGATATATAGATACATCTATGAGTGCTATTATAGCAGTAGCTGCTGATATATAGATACATCTATGAGTGCGATAATAGCAGTAGCTACTGATATATAGATACATCTATGAGTGCTATAATAGCAGTAGCTGCTGATATATAGATACATCTATGAGTGCGATAATAGCAGTAGCTACTGATATATAGATACATCTATGAGTGCTATAATAGCAGTAGCTGCTGATTGATAGATACATCTATGAGTGCTATAATAACAGTAGCTGCTGATATATAGATACATCTATGAGTGCTATTATAGCAGTAGCTGCTGATATATAGATACATCTATGAGTGCGATAATAGCAGTAGCTACTGATATATAGATACATCTATGAGTGCTATAATAGCAGTAGCTGCTGATAGATAGATACATCTATGAGTTCTGTAATAGCAGTAGCTGCTGATAAAAAGATACATCTATGAGTGCTATAATAGCAGTAGCTGCTGATAGATATATTCCTCTATGAGTGCTATAATAGCAGTAGCTGCTGATATATAGATACATCTATGAGTGCTATAATAGCAGTAGCTGCTGATAGATAGATACATCTATGAGTGTTATAATAGCAGTAGCTGCTGATATATAGATACATCTATGAGTGCTATAATAGCAGTAGCTGCTGATATATAGATACATCTATGAGTGCTATAATAGCAGTAGCTGCTGATAGATAGATGCATCTATGAGTGCAATAATAGCAGTAGCTGTTGATAGATAGATACATCTATGAGTGCTATAATAGCAGTAGCTGCTGATAGATAGATACATCTATGAGTGCTGTAATAGCAGTAGCTGCTGATAGATAGATACATCTATGAGTGCTATAATAGCAGTAGCTGCTGATAGATAGATACATCTATGAGTGCTATAATAGCAGTAGCTGCTGATAAATAGATACATCTATGAGTGCTATAATAGCAGTAGCTGCTGATAGATAGATACATCTATGAGTGTTATAATAGCAGTAGCCGCTGATATATAGATACATCTATGAGTGTTATAATAGCAGTAGCTGCTGATAGATAGATAGATAGATACATCTATGAGTGCAATAATAGTAGTAGCTGCTGATAGATAGATACATCTATGAGTGTTATAATAGCAGTAGCTGCTGATAGATAGATACATCTATGAGTGCTATAATAGCAGTAGCTGCTGATAGATAGATACATCTATGAGTGCTATAATAGCAGTAGCTGCTGATAGATAGATACATCTATGAGTGCTATAATAGCAGTAGCTGCTGATAGATAGATGCAGCTATGAGTGCTATAATAGCAGTAGCTGCTGATATATAGATACATCTATGAGTGCTATAATAGCAGTAGCAGCTGATATATAGATACATCTATGAGTGCTATAATAGCAGTAGCTGCTGATATATAGATGCAGCTATGAGTGCTATAATAGCAGTAGCTGCTGATATATAGATACATCTATGAGTGCTATAATAGCAGTAGCTGCTGATATATAGATACATCTATGAGTGCTATAATAGCAGTAGCTGCTGATATATAGATACATCTATGAGTGCTATAATAGCAGTAGCTGCTGATATATAGATACATCTATGAGTGCTATAATAGCAGTAGCTGCTGATATATAGATACATCTATGAGTGCTATAATAGCAGTAGCTGCTGATATATAGATACAACTATGAGTGCTATAATAGCAGTAGCTGCTGATATATAGATACATCTATGAGTGCTATAATAGCAGTAGCTGCTGATATATAGATACATCTATGAGTGCTATAATAGCAGTAGCTGCTGATATATAGATACATCTATGAGTGCTATAATAGCAGTAGCTGCTGATATATAGATACATCTATGAGTGCTATAATAGCAGTAGCTGCTGATATATAGATACATCGATGAGTGCTATAATAGCAGTAGCTGCTGATATATAGATACATCTATGAGTGCTATAATAACAGCAGCTGCTGATAGATAGATACATCTATGAGTGCTATAATAGCAGTAGCTGTTGATAGATAGATACATCTATGAGTGCTATAATAGCAGTAGCTGCTGATATATAGATACATCTATGAGTGCTATAATAGCAGTAGCTGCTGATATATAGATACATCTATGAGTGCTATAATAACAGTAGCTGCTGATAGATAGATACATCTATGAGTGCTATAATAGCAGTAGCTGTTGATAGATAGATACATCTATGAGTGCTATAATAGCAGTAGCTGCTGATAGATAGATACATCTATGAGTGCTATAATAGCAGTAGCTGCTGATAGATAGATACATCTATGAGTGCTATAATAGCAGTAGCTGCTGATAGATAGATACATGTATGAGTGCTATAATAGCAGTAGCTGCTGATAGATAGATACATCTAAGAGTGCTATAATAGCAGTAGCTGCTGATATATAGATACATCTATGAGTGCTATAATAACAGTAGCTGCTGATATATAGATACATCTGTGAGTGCTATAATAGCAGTAGCTGCTGATAGACAGATACATCTATGAGTGCTATAATAGCAGTAGCTGCTGATATATAGATACATCTATGAGTGCGATAATAGCAGTAGCTGCTGATATATAGATACATGTATGAGTGCTATAATAGCAGTAGCTGCTGATATATAGATACATGTATGAGTGCTATAATAGCAGTAGCTGCTGATATATAGATACATCTATGAGTGCTATAATAGCAGTAGCTGCTGATAGATAGATACATCTATGAGTGCTATAATAGCAGTAGCTGCTGATATATAGATACATCTATGAGTGCTATTATAGCAGTAGCTGCTGATATATAGATACATCTATGAGTGCGATAATAGCAGTAGCTACTGATATATAGATACATCTATGAGTGCTATAATAGCAGTAGCTGCTGATATATAGATACATCTATGAGTGCGATAATAGCAGTAGCTACTGATATATAGATACATCTATGAGTGCTATAATAGCAGTAGCTGCTGATTGATAGATACATCTATGAGTGCTATAATAACAGTAGCTGCTGATATATAGATACATCTATGAGTGCTATTATAGCAGTAGCTGCTGATATATAGATACATCTATGAGTGCTATAATAGCAGTAGCTGCTGATAAATAGATACATCTATGAGTGCTATAATAGCAGTAGCTGCTGATAGATAGATACATCTATGAGTGTTATAATAGCAGTAGCTGCTGATAGATAGATACATCTATGAGTTCTGTAATAGCAGTAGCTGCTGATATATAGATACATCTATGAGTGCTATAATAGCAGTAGCTGCTGATAGATATATTCCTCTATGAGTGCTATAATAGCAGTAGCTGCTGATATATAGATACATCTATGAGTGCTATAATAGCAGTAGCTGCTGATAGATAGATACATATATGAGTGTTATAATAGCAGTAGCTGCTGATATATAGATACATCTATGAGTGCTATAATAGCAGTAGCTGCTGATATATAGATACATCTATGAGTGCTATAATAGCAGTAGCTGCTGATAGATAGATGCATCTATGAGTGCAATAATAGAGGTAGCTGTTGATAGATAGATACATCTATGAGTGCTATAATAGCAGTAGCTGCTGATAGATAGATACATCTATGAGTGCTGTAATAGCAGTAGCTGCTGATAGATAGATACATCTATGAGTGCTATAATAGCAGTAGCTGCTGATAGATAGATACATCTATGAGTGCTATAATAGCAGTAGCTGCTGATAAATAGATACATCTATGAGTGCTATAATAGCAGTAGCTGCTGATAGATAGATACATCTATGAGTGTTATAATAGCAGTAGCCGCTGATATATAGATACATCTATGAGTGTTATAATAGCAGTAGCTGCTGATAGATAGATAGATACATCTATGAGTGCAATAATAGTAGTAGCTGCTGATAGATAGATACATCTATGAGTGCTATAATAGCAGTAGCTGCTGATAGATAGATACATCTATGAGTGCTATAATAGCAGTAGCTGCTGATAGATAGATGCAGCTATGAGTGCTATAATAGCAGTAGCTGCTGATATATAGATACATCTATGAGTGCTATAATAGCAGTAGCAGCTGATATATAGATACATCTATGAGTGCTATAATAGCAGTAGCTGCTGATATATAGATGCAGCTATGAGTGCTATAATAGCAGTAGCTGCTGATATATAGATACATCTATGAGTGCTATAATAGCAGTAGCTGCTGATATATAGATACATCTATGAGTGCTATAATAGCAGTAGCTGCTGATATATAGATACATCTATGAGTGCTATAATAGCAGTAGCTGCTGATATATAGATACATCTATGAGTGCTATAATAGCAGTAGCTGCTGATATATAGATACATCTATGAGTGCTATAATAGCAGTAGCTGCTGATATATAGATACAACTATGAGTGCTATAATAGCAGTAGCTGCTGATATATAGATACATCTATGAGTGCTATAATAGCAGTAGCTGCTGATATATAGATACATCTATGAGTGCTATAATAGCAGTAGCTGCTGATATATAGATACATCTATGAGTGCTATAATAGCAGTAGCTGCTGATATATAGATACATCTATGAGTGCTATAATAGCAGTAGCTGCTGATATATAGATACATCGATGAGTGCTATAATAGCAGTAGCTGCTGATATATAGATACATCTATGAGTGCTATAATAACAGCAGCTGCTGATAGATAGATACATCTATGAGTGCTATAATAGCAGTAGCTGTTGATAGATAGATACATCTATGAGTGCTATAATAGCAGTAGCTGCTGATATATAGATACATCTATGAGTGCTATAATAGCAGTAGCTGCTGATATATAGATACATCTATGAGTGCTATAATAACAGTAGCTGCTGATAGATAGATACATCTATGAGTGCTATAATAGCAGTAGCTGTTGATAGATAGATACATCTATGAGTGCTATAATAGCAGTAGCTGCTGATAGATAGATACATCTATGAGTGCTATAATAGCAGTAGCTGCTGATAGATAGATACATCTATGAGTGCTATAATAGCAGTAGCTGCTGATAGATAGATACATGTATGAGTGCTATAATAGCAGTAGCTGCTGATAGATAGATACATCTAAGAGTGCTATAATAGCAGTAGCTGCTGATATATAGATACATCTATGAGTGCTATAATAACAGTAGCTGCTGATATATAGATACATCTGTGAGTGCTATAATAGCAGTAGCTGCTGATAGACAGATACATCTATGAGTGCTATAATAGCAGTAGCTGCTGATATATAGATACATCTATGAGTGCGATAATAGCAGTAGCTGCTGATATATAGATACATGTATGAGTGCTATAATAGCAGTAGCTGCTGATATATAGATACATGTATGAGTGCTATAATAGCAGTAGCTGCTGATATATAGATACATCTATGAGTGCTATAATAGCAGTAGCTGCTGATAGATAGATACATCTATGAGTGCTATAATAGCAGTAGCTGCTGATATATAGATACATCTATGAGTGCTATTATAGCAGTAGCTGCTGATATATAGATACATCTATGAGTGCGATAATAGCAGTAGCTACTGATATATAGATACATCTATGAGTGCTATAATAGCAGTAGCTGCTGATATATAGATACATCTATGAGTGCGATAATAGCAGTAGCTACTGATATATAGATACATCTATGAGTGCTATAATAGCAGTAGCTGCTGATTGATAGATACATCTATGAGTGCTATAATAACAGTAGCTGCTGATGTATAGATACATCTATGAGTGCTATTATAGCAGTAGCTGCTGATATATAGATACATCTATGAGTGCGATAATAGCAGTAGCTACTGATATATAGATACATCTATGAGTGCTATAATAGCAGTAGCTGCTGATAGATAGATACATCTATGAGTGTTATAATAGCAGTAGCTGCTGATAGATAGATACATCTATGAGTTCTGTAATAGCAGTAGCTGCTGATATATAGATACATCTATGAGTGCTATAATAGCAGTAGCTGCTGATAGATATATTCCTCTATGAGTGCTATAATAGCAGTAGCTGCTGATATATAGATACATCTATGAGTGCTATAATAGCAGTAGCTGCTGATAGATAGATACATATATGAGTGTTATAATAGCAGTAGCTGCTGATATATAGATACATCTATGAGTGCTATAATAGCAGTAGCTGCTGATATATAGATACATCTATGAGTGCTATAATAGCAGTAGCTGCTGATAGATAGATGCATCTATGAGTGCAATAATAGCAGTAGCTGTTGATAGATAGATACATCTATGAGTGCTATAATAGCAGTAGCTGCTGATAGATAGATACATCTATGAGTGCTGTAATAGCAGTAGCTGCTGATAGATAGATACATCTATGAGTGCTATAATAGCAGTAGCTGCTGATAGATAGATACATCTATGAGTGCTATAATAGCAGTAGCTGCTGATAAATAGATACATCTATGAGTGCTATAATAGCAGTAGCTGCTGATAGATAGATACATCTATGAGTGTTATAATAGCAGTAGCCGCTGATATATAGATACATCTATGAGTGTTATAATAGCAGTAGCTGCTGATAGATAGATAGATACATCTATGAGTGCAATAATAGTAGTAGCTGCTGATAGATAGATACATCTATGAGTGTTATAATAGCAGTAGCTGCTGATAGATAGATACATCTATGAGTGCTATAATAGCAGTAGATGCTGATATATAGATACATCTATGAGTGCTATAATAGCAGTAGCTGCTGATAGATAGATACATCTATGAGTGTTATAATAGCAGTAGCTGCTGATAGATAGATACATCTATGAGTGTTATAATACCAGTAGCTGCTGATAGATAGATACATCTATGAGTGCTATAATAGCAGTAGCTGCTGATAGATAGATACATCTATGAGTGCTATAATAGCAGTAGCTGCTGATAGATAGATACATCTATGAGTGTTATAATAGCAGTAGCTGCTGATAGATAGATACATCTATGAGTGTTATAATACCAGTAGCTGCTGATAGATAGATACATCTATGAGTGCTATAATAGCAGTAGCTGCTGATAGATAGATACATCTATGAGTGTTATAATAGCAGTAGCTGCTGATAGATAGATACATCTATGAGTGCGATAATAGCAGTAGCTGCTGATAGATAGATACATCTATGAGTGTTATAATACCAGTAGCTGCTGATAGATAGATGTATAAATGCGAACTAGACATCCTTTTGATGGGGTTAATGTCCTCTTCCATGTCTGCCAAACTGCTCAATATGCATGTACCGGTACCATGAAGTGATATTTCGTGGCGAGGAATTCTAGTCAAATATGTATGAATGCTATGGCAATAGCTGCTGATAGATACATGTATGGCAACCGGACATTATTCTTAAAAGCCGAAGTTTTGGTCTACCATTGTTATATGTATCAGCAAATATTAAAAGTAAACAGAACTCAATGTGACATAGGTTTCTTTATTTTCTTTATTTGAATCGTATCAGTGCGTACTTACAACGGTTTACTTGTTTAGAAATCAAATCATGATTCATCATATATGTCCGATCAAGTATATTTAAGAAAAAAACATATTGTGCTCTGAATAATCCATTAAAATTTCACTCTGAAAAAAACAAAAAACAAAAACCCTCCCTCCCTCCCCACTTTTTTGAAAAAAAGTGATGATAAACAGGATTTTTTTTTTTACCAGCCTTAAGCAAGCTCTTGTTAAACCACTTCTTAAAAAGCCCACCCTTGACCTTAACGTCATGAAAAATTACCGTCCTATCTCCAACCTGTCTTTCCTGTCAAAGATCACAGAAAGAATTGTGCTATCACAGATCAATGACCATCTAGTTTCAAATAATCTTTTCAATTCTCGCCAGTCAGCATATAGACCAGGCCATAGCACCGAGACCGCTCTCCTAAGAATAACCAATGATCTTCTGACCTCTCTTGACTGTGGTAAGGTTTCCGTTCTTGCTCTTTTGGACTTGTCTGCCGCCTTTGACACGATTGACCATAGTGTCTTAATTCGTCGTCTTGAAATCACATTTGGTATAACTGGTACTCCCCTTTCTTGGCTGATGCCCTATCTTACTGATAGAGTGCAAACAGTTGTTGTCAATGGCCAGAAATCAGCCCCTTCTCCGCTTTCCTTTGGCGTTCCCCAGGGCTCAGTCCTGGGACCTATCCTCTTTCTGTTGTACACTCAGCCTCTATTTGATCTTGTTGCCAGACATTCAGTTGATCACCACGCCTTTGCCGACGACAATCAGCTGTACAAAGGAAGCACGATTCAACAAATCGTGCCCACTGTTGAAGTGTTAGAAGGCTGTATTGCTGATGTGAAGGCGTGGATGACCCAAAACAAACTTCAGCTGAACGATGCTAAAACAGAGTCTATGATTGTAAGATCGCACAGATGTCCTCTACAATGTTTACTTCCTACCACTATTCATGTTGGTGAAACCGATGTAAACTTTGTTTCGTTGGCCAAGAACCTTGGTGTGGTTTTCGACTGTAACATGACATTTTCCAAGCGAGTACTTCAAACTTGCATATCAGCATACTTTCAGCTGCGAAAGATCGCATCCATTCGCCACTTTCTTACTCCTCAAGCTGCTCTAACTCTGGTCTGTGCCCTTGTCCTCTCAAGGCTAGACTATTGTAATTCTTTGTATGCTGGCTGCCCTCAGTTTCTCTTGGATAAGTTACAAAAGGTTCAAAACTCTGCCGCTCGTCTTGGCTGCAAGGCGAAGAAGTCTGACCATGTTACTCCGCTTCTTGAATCTTTACACTGGCTGCCTGTCTCTGCTCGTGTGCAACACAAAATTTGCACACTATGTTGTAAATCATTGTGTGGAACGGGACCTCACTATCTCTCCGATTTGCTCACTCTCTATGAACCTCGACGACGGCTTTGTTCAAGCAACGACTCTATGACCTCAGAGCCGCCGCGCACCAGCACCAAGTCGTTTGGCGAGAAATCCTTTTCCTTTGCTGCACCTCTGCTCTGGAATGACTTGCCTTCCTCTGTTCGACATGTTGACTCTCTTCCTGCCTTTAAAACCTCCCTCAAAACCTATCTGTTTCACAAGTCTTTCAAAGTCTAAGTCCTGTTTTCCCTTTGGTTTGAAGTGGGACAGAGATCGAAAGTATGTCTGTGTATATGTGCGGGGGAGGGAGGGGGAGGAGGAGGGAAGAGTACACATCTGTGGGTTTTGAATGGGGAGGGAGAGGAATAGGGCAAGAGTGACGGTGTATCTGTGTGTGTGTATGTTTGTGTATGTGTGCGGTGTGTGTGCGTTCGCATGATAATGTAAAGCGCCACGACGGTCGTTCACTCTGCTTGATGGGGCTATATAAGACTCCTTTATTATTATTATTATTATTATTATTATTATTATTATGTTTTCAGGTTGTCTGTCCGGCTGTCCATACGTCCGTCCGTGATAGATTTTCGTTACCGCGATAACTTGAGAACGGCTGAAGGGATCCTGGTCAAATTTGGTGGAGGTATGTATAATGTGGTAGAGATGAACTGATTAGATTTTGGAGTCACATGGTCAATGGCCAAAGGTCAGAGGTCATGTTCGGTAAAAATTCTGTAACCACAATAACTTGTGAACCAGTGATGGGATTCTGACCAAATTTGGTACACTTATGTAGAATGATGTAAAGATGAACTGATTAGATTTTGGGTTCAAAGGTCAAAGTCTGTAATATGTCTATAACTTGAGAACAGTTGAAGTGATCTAATTCAAACGTGGTAGAGGTATTATAATGATGCAAAGATTAACTGATTCGATTTTGGGGTCAAAGGTCAAAAGTCAAAGTCGGTAATAGGTCTATAACTCGAGAATGGCTGAATTGATCAAATTTAAACTTCGTATAGGTATGTATAATGATGTAAAGATTAACTGATTAAATTTTGGGGTCAATAGGTCAAAGCTCAGAGGTCATATCAGGTAAAAATGTGAGAACTTGTGAACAGCTGAAGGGATTTAAATTAAAACTTGGTAAATGTATGTATAATGATGTATACATGAACTGATTAAATTTTATCTATAACTGATCTATAACTTGAGAACAGCTGAAGTTATCTAATTTAAACGAATTCAAACTTCATGAAGAGGAAGAACAAGAAGAAAAAGCCAACTTGATGTATCTAAGTAGGGTCGAATGTCTGGTTAAGTGTTTAGGTGTCTCCACACGAAGGGGTGCAGTTGTGCTATATAGGTATGGTCTGTAAGGTTAAATTCCCCTGTATGTGCTTGCCTCCTGTGGTCTTCCCTTTGGTTTTATTACATTCGGCCATCCAGGAAATCGAGGGCTCAGTAAAACAACGATAGCGCTGTAATGGGACTGATGCACTCACAATGCCGTCAGGGCTGTCAGACACCCAAGCATTCTCAATTGGGAGACTAGGCTCCGCTGGATGAAGCGTGGCGTAGAGGCCATGCCCCGGCCTTCATGATTGGTGAAGGCGCGGTGGGTGAGGGGCAGGGCTCAGGCGATTGATAGAGAGAAAAAACCATCTTCGAACATTTGTTACGTACTCCTCCCCAACCCCCAGTCACGGTGTACCTCCGAGCCCCGAGAGGAGTCACAGCAGAAAAATGTGTTATTCTGTATGGCAAAGATCAATGGTGAAGCCACACCAATTGTTACCAACAAACAAATATTGTATTAAGATCACACAAGAATAACAGTACAACAACAATAGTAATCAATTGTACAACCAATATATATTTCCTATGATGGTACCATCAGGTTCGTACAATATAACTCACTGTGCTCCAAGTGAGCGGAAAGAAGAACATTCCCCAATGTCTCTATTCCAGTATTCCGGCATCAAGCCCAGGTCGTTCCACTCCAGCGATCGTCAGAACGATGTCCAATCGAGACCAGAATCCCGTTCGGATGACAGTCACAGTCATGCGGCCAAAGCTGCGCAAAGGTGCCCTCAAGGCGACGAGGAAATCCAAAGGCACCCTCCAGGCGACTGGGAAATCACACCCTCGGGTATGGACGTTCACGGCTCCAAACCGGCGAACCGCAGATTTAACTTCAAAATCCACGTGACACACACACACACCAGATAAACGTCTGGATGCGGTGAAAATGGTTGAAGCGAAACAAAAAACCTTGCGCGATGCACAAAGCGCGCGAGTCAAAATGGCCGACGGCCCGTTCTCGAGGTGTAATGGCACGACGATGATTCTCCTCGGAATCAACCGCCAAAACCTGACATGCAGGTTGATCTGTCACAGCGATAACCACTCTGTCGCAAGAATCCCTTTCCCGGGAAACCCGAAGTTCGCTAGTGACCTCCGTTCGTCATCGTTTGCTCCAGACCTCGAAGCAGCTAGGCTTCTTCCCTGACTCACTCGCTCCGCCTTCTCCTCCTCTAATTCCTCTTTGTCATCATCCGGTTCCGGTTTCATTTAAAACATTGACTTTTTACCTTTTGAAAATAGTAACCTCTATCTCCCTTAAACGACAACAATAATAGTACATGGAATCAAAAATGTTTACAGTGGATGAAAACCACAACAACGGAAGTGACGAATCCGTAACACATTCGAGAGCTCACGGAAAAAAGACACTGTCTCACCATCTTGATCGTTTCTTCTGATCCTGGGAGTTATAGCGGATGGTCGTGTTTTGCGCTCTCTCCTTTATTCTGGCTTGGTCGCAGGTGGTGGCACATCTTTGGCTCGTCTGCGCCTGTGAGGAAGAAACTGAACAAAAGAGGTTTCGGGCAGTCGGCATCGCAAGAAGTACCTCACGTTGGGACGTTGAGGAGCACGACTCCACGCCATTTTTTGTGCACTTCACGTGCGGTGGTTTGGAGGTGACGAATGTCTACAAGCCCTTGGTTGAACTGCAGAGGTGAATGCCGGCCGATTACCAAACCATTTCATTTTCTTTTATTTCTCCCTGTGTCTGTAAATGAATCTGCATGGAGGGTCCCTCACCTAAGCCTGTTACTATTCGTTTTTAACTCAACATTTTTATTGTCTTTGCATTTATTTTCATTAAATCATTATTTGTTGAATTCTACTTTTCTTGTCTTGTTTCAGTTCTTTGTTCTGTGGATTTGGATTACCCCCGTGTGTTCCCGATCAGGTAAGGCTTCAGGCGTTAAAAGTGCACGCGAAAAGATAATCCCGCCAAGGTTCGAAGTACGTCTCAGAGTTAAAGGTCTTTTCGGTCATCTGTCACCTAGGAGTCTTAAACCTGGCGACGTGACAATATATATACTGTATGTATATATATATATATATATACATATATATATATATATATATATATATATATATATATATATATATATATATATACACACACACACACATATAGTTAACTTATTGTTCATATGTATATTACTGTATATAAGGCTTAGCAGTTAGGGTGCCGGCTTGGGATCCTAGGATCCTGAGTTCGAATCCTGATCGATCGCTGAATTAACACCAGGGGGGTTGACTCAGCCTATCATCCTTCTGAGGTCGGCAAATTGAGTAGCAGCTTGCTGGGATGAATGACCACGGTGCGTACCCCAGTTTAGAATAGGTACACCGTATTCCTGTGCATCGTAAGAGGCGACCAAGGGTTGGCGTCAGGAAGGGCATCCGGCCATAAAAACATTGCCTCAAACAGGGAACCATGATTGTAATGGGGCCTGCAAGGCTCACCCCCGCTCTAGCGGGGAAAATGGCCTTAAAACGATCATTCATATATATATATATATATATATATATATATATATATATATATATATATATATATATATATATATATATATATATATATATATTGTTACGGACCGCGGATAAGACGTTAATTTGTCGAGCGGATGGCGCTATATATATATATATATATATATATTGCCCGAACCGTTTTTACAATGACTAAGACCCGATTCCTTAAACGTGGGCCAAATCGTGCCACAGATATTCAATGGGGAAAAGACAAAGGCGACACGGATGTGAAGAAGAGGAAGACAGGAGTAGGAAATACGAATATAATTTATTTCTATTTACAGGACCAAAGAAACCAAGGAAGAAGGAAGGATAACAAAATAAAGACAGAAAGAGGGACGGACCAGAAGGACACAGTGAAAACTCTAGCTTACCTATTACAGTCTTACTTAACCCAGGGACAAGACAAACAAAACAAACTCACGTACACAAGAAGGATGGAAAGGCAGGGATGGTTTGGGACGGCAGAGGAGGGTCCAGGCAGATGGTAGGCGTCGAGGTCCGGCTCCAAGCGCATGCTCCGATCCACGCTTTGGGGTCGAGGCGAAAACCCGGCAAACACAGCCTCGCGTCTCACCGACCGGCAATAGGGCCTAGAGGGTATCGGCCTATTGCCGCAATACAGGCACTCCCTCACGTTTCTCTCTCTCAGTCTTGCTCAATGGTTCGCTCTCCGTGCTGCCGTGGGGACGTCGTGTGCTTTTTCAGGACTCATCTTCTAATCAGTCTGGACTCTTCTGCCGTCTCTGGCGCAACTCTCTGGGGGACTCAGAAACTCATCTCTCTCGCGCACTTCTCCCTTGGCCTCCTTCTCATCACTCCTATCAAAGGCTTCCGTGTGCGCTTTTTATAACGCCGCGGGCAAATCAAGCTGCCGGCCTCCACAACACGCCCATCGGTGAGCTCGCCTCGGCCCTGATTGGTCGGCACGGGCCCTCTGGATCCACCCTTGATGACGATGGGCGGGCACGCCCAGGATTCGGCAGCTCCTCCCCCTTCTTCTCCGAGCCTACCTCGTGGCTAATGGAGTCGCGGTGAAAACAGTAACCCACAGCTGCAGCAAATGCAGTTGGCAGGAAAGGCTTTGGGAATGGGAATGAAAGGGGATCTATTTATTTGAATTCGGTGCAATGGAGTGTCAATTAATGGAAGACAAATCCTTAGCCTAATACACAGAATAAGGAAATAACTGTCAACAAGGAGGAAATCTATTATTGGCTATGTGGGTGCTTATGAAATAACTACGGAACGACCTTTGACCTTTATACACAACTGGAGGCAGGAGGGTCCACAATAAAGCCATAAAAAAACACAATCCTCATATCCACAACACTGCACCCTCCTCCTCTTAGGCACGTCCCGGGCCTCTTACCTTTACTTTTAGTGTGGCACGTAGGTGTAGTTCCCTCTACATTTAACCTGACCATGAGTGTGACAGTTTTAAAACATAAATAAATATGTCCCGCTGCTCCATTGCACCCTACCTAACAGACTTACGCCCACAGCTAACCGAATTGCGGAATGGTCTTCAAACTATACATTTACGGTGGGGGCGCATTATTTACAATGACTACTGGTATTTACAAAACGCAACCCAGGACCTGTGATAGTTATTTTGGGGAGGAAACAGTCTGCTCTGCATCGATGCACCAGAAAGCACCCAAAACGCACCAAAGCACCCTCAAGCACCAATCGGTGCACAGTCATCACTGTTCAATAATAAAAATAAACCAACAAACCCTTGGTGGTGTCTTACTCTTCGGCTCCCTCTGCTGGCTATTGCTCTCTTCCTGATGTTGTCATCTTCTTTGCTGGCGGCCTATTTGGATTAAAATAAAATGCACCCAATGTGTCCATTGTTATTTATTTAGGGCCCACAGGGCCGACTAGTGTGGTTCACCTGTGGGGCATAGGTGCCCTGTGGCCAAGGTCCGCCAGCAAGATCTCAGGCCTTCATGGCCGGTTCCAGCAGAGGGGCCATGCCCCAATCCATGGGGTCCATAAGTGGTGCTCAGCCACAGACATGTGGTCCATAAGGTGGTGCATCGATTCAGACAGCTGTGGTTGCGAGAGTTTCGGGCGCCCAATGGCGGACTCACGCATGCTCCCCTCGGCGCCCAGTGGCGCACAGTCCTCATGTGGGAGACAAAGGGGGGAAAAGACAGATGAGCGAGGGGTAAGGTCACAAGGGTACACATCAATAAAGGCAATGCAAGGCGAGGTGCGTATGGAGACGGAGCGGAGAAAAGCTCGTCCCTACCATACGTCACCCCCCCTGTCACCTACTCTACCCTTGCCCTTACCCCATATGTACAAAAAATCTACACCTTTACAAATTCGTCACTATCATCACGTCTTCCCCACATTTCCCCTCTACCAAATTCGTTCCCACAAACCCTCTAACCAAATTTGCCATCACCAATTCATCATCAATCCTCAAAAGGAGGGAGAGATGGAACACCAGCACAATGTCACACCCACGTCATGATGCGTCTCACATTCCAAACATTTGCATCATCAAAATAATAAAAACAACCATGGCATGGTGTGGAGTACCATCGTTACCTCAGGTGAGTGGATGCAGATGGTGCAAGGAGATCTCCATCCTAACTATCCTCTAAATGACTTTAACACACTTTACACTACCTGGGGTCTTTCCCTGCCAAACCATTGGCCATCTTACTCTATGCGGTTTTAAGAACCAAATTCCCATTGACCAAACTGTAGTGCTTCCTCAATTTGGGGTCTCACTCCCCCGATGCAACTACCTGTGCCCTTGCACAATTTCAGGACTGGGGCGTGTAGCTCTCCCAGCAGGCCTACCCACCTGCACACCTCCACCACTGCAGTTGCCACCCGAGCTGAGCTAGCTCCTCACCCTAACCTATCTAATTGGGGAAGGCCCCTCGTGGCTCTGTCACCCCTCGGTGCCCTCTGGCACTGGGCTACCCGGGTCCGTCCTCCAGATCCTCGGGCCCCATCCACAACAACTCTACCGGCTCCCAGAGCCCACCTGCGGCCTCACCTGGCCGACATCCTCACAGTGGTGGAGTGCCCAACCAACTACACACACTAACAGGCTACACGCCCAGCCATTTCCACAACACTAATGCACCCATCACTACACTGCTGTGCAACTACCCGCACCACAGATGCCAATATCCAACCACAATTTACCTGTACCCTCTACCTAACTCTTAAACTACCCTCTCTGGGTATTTGTGATGGGGTCCATCCTCCTTTCCCCCATCCACACCTTCGCACCATCCACTCCACTCCACAGTTTCCACCATACTCACTCCACGACCATCCATTCCAATACTCCATATACTCCAGACCATTTATTCCATACACCTGTTCTCCATTCACCTGTTGTTGCACACCTGTGCAATCAACCTGTGCACCTGTGTTGTTGCACACCTGTGCACCTGTGCCTGTGTTGTTGCACATCTGTGCAAACAAATTTCGGCCCACTCGTAATTTTGAGCGCGCTATTCGCGCTTCAGGTCCGAATCCCACTCCTGGCACCAATTGTTACGGACCGCGGATAAGATGTTAATTTGCCGAGCGGATGGCGCCGTGGCCCGAACCGTTTTTACAATGACTAAGACCCGATTCCTTAAACGTGGGCCAAAGCGTGCCACAGATATTCAATGGGGAAAAGACAAAGGCGACACGGATGTGAAGAAGAAGAAGAAGAAGAAGAAGCCAAAAAAAAGGTTTTAAATACGATTATTATTTATTACTATTTACAGGACCAAAGAAACCAAGGAAGAAGGAAGGATAACAAAATAAAGACAGAAAGAGGGACGGACCAGAAGGACACAGTGAAAACTTAGCTTACCTATTCAGTCTTACTTAACCCAGGACAGAACAAACAAAAGACAGACTCACACGAATGGGGAATGGAGGCAGGAGTGATTGGCTGGACCGGGAGGAAGGTTCAGCTCGGACCAGAGGACGGCCGGGCCGGGAGGGAACAGCCGCCACCCTTCCTCAACAGCAACCTGCCGTCAACGCTCAAGCTGCGGCGGTCAAAGCTGCGATGGTTCAAAGCTGCTGTGGTTCAAGCTCCGGTGGTTCAAGCTGCTGTGGTTCAAACTCCTGTGGTTCAAGCTCCGGTGGTTCAAACTGCTGCCGTGGGGACGTCGTGTGCTTTCCCAGGACTCCTTTTCATCACTCTTGCGCACTTCTCTCAGAGGCTTCCTTCTCATCACTCCTGCGCACTTCTCCCTTGGCCTCCTTCTCATCACTCCTGCGCACTTCTCCCAGAGGCTTCCTTCTCATCGCTCTTATCAAAGGCTTCCGCGCGCGCTTTTTATAACGCCGCGGGCGATCAAGCCGCCGGCCGCTAGAACACGCCCATCGGTGAGCTCGCCTAGGCCCGGATTGGTCGGCACGGGCCCTCTGGCTCCACACTTGATGACGATGGGCGGCATGCCCAGGATTCGGCAGCTCCCCCTCCTTCTTCTCCGAGCCTTCCTCGTGGCTAATGGAGTCGCGGTGAATCAACAACCCACAGCTGCAGCAAATGCGGTTGGCAGGAAAGGCTTTGGGAATGGGAACGAAAGGGGATCTATTTATTTGAATTCGGTGCAATGGAGTGTCACTTAATGGAAGACAAATCCTTAGCCTAATACACAGAATAAGGAAATAACTACCAACAAGGAGGAAATCTATGATTGGCTGGTGGATGTTTATGAAATAACTACGGAACGACCTTTGACCTTTATACACAGACTGGAGGCAGGAGGGTCCACAATGAGACAATAAAAAAACACAATCCTCATATCCACAACAATATATATATATATATATATATATATATATATATATATATATATATATATATATATATATATATATATATATATATATATATATGTATAGTTCACTTATTGTTCAAAAATCACACAGAATGAAACGACAAACAGGCAAATAAAGGCGACGTGATGCTAACGGCAAATGAAAAGCCCTATGAGCTTATGGAATCTTGCCACAGCAAAATAGCAGCTGAGTCCTAAAAAGGCAACATATGAGGAGCATTAAATGTGTCTTACAAACGACATACGTAATGACTTGTTAAAAACACACCAACACTTTTTATTTTTCAATACATATAAAAATATTGCCTGTGTGTATATGTATGTTTACATGTATGTATACACACACACACACACACACACACACACACACACACACACATGTGAACATCACACCCGTATGTGCTCGTCGATGATCTCATTCCAAAATCATGGGCATTAATATTGGGTTTGTCTCCCCTTTGCTGCTATAACAGCCTCCACTCTTCTGGGAAGGCTTTCCACTCAATGTTGGAACATTGCTGCCGAGATTTGCTTCCATTCAGCCACAAGAGCATTAGTGAGGTCAGGCACTGATGTTGGGCGATTAGGTCTGGCTCACAGTCGGCATTCCAATTCATCCCAAAGTTGGTCGATGGGGCTGATGTTAGGGCTCTGTGCAGGCCAGTCAAGTTCTTCCACACTGATCTAGACAAACCATTTCCTTATGGACTTTGCTTTGTGCATGGGGGCATTGTCATGCTGAAACAGGAAAGGGCCTTCCCCAAACTGTTGCCACAAAGTTGGAAGCAGACAATCGTCTAGAATGTCATTGCATGCTGTAGTATTAATATTTCCCTTCATGAAAACTAAGGGGCCTATCCCGAACCATGAAAAACAGCCCCAGACCATTATTCCTCCTCCACCAAACTTTACAGTTGGCACTATGCATTCGGGCAAGTAACGTTCTCCTGGCATCCGCCAAACCCAGATTCGTCCGTCGGACTGCCAGATGGTGAAGTGTGATGCATCACTCCAGAGAACACATTTCCACTGCTCCAGTCCAATGGCGGCGAGCTTTACACCACTCCAGCCAATGCTTTGCATTGCGCATAGTGATCTTAGGCTTGTGTGCGGCTGCTCGGCCATGGAAACCCATTTCATGAAGCTCCCGGCGAACAGTTCTTGTGCTGACGTTGCTTCCAGAGGCAGTTTTGAACTCGGTAGTGAGTGTTGCATCTGAGGACAGATGATTTTTACGTGCTTAAGCACTCAGAGGTCCCGTTCTGTGAGCTTGTGTTGACTAGCACTTTGCGGCTGAGCTGTTGTTGCTCCTAAATGTTTCCATTTCACAATAACAGCACTTACAGTTGACCGGGGCAGCTCTAGCAGGGCAGAAAGTTGACGTCGAGGAGAGCGTCAAATTCACTGAGCACAAAAGTCACTGAGCTCTTCAGTACAGCCCATTCTACTGCCAATATTTGTCTATATAGATTGCATGGCTGTGTGCTTGATTATATATACCTGTCAGCAATGGGTGTGGCTGAACAAAAAGCTGAATCCACTAATTAGAAGGGGTGTCCGCATACTTTTGGCCATGGTGTGTGTGTGTGTGTGTGTGTGTGTGTGTGTGTGTGTGTGTGTGTGTGTGTGTGTGTGTGTGTGTGTGTGATAACCTTCCCCACTGTATAGACCTCGAACATCCAAGGTCTCCTCTCTAACCTGACATCTTTCAATCCAGGTCACTGCCGATAAACCAGACATCGTCTGTTTAACAGAATCCTTCCTCCCACAGCACATTCCTGACTCTTTCGTGTCTCTCCCTGATTATCTACAGTCCATATACATCTCCATCTACACTCCATCTACATCTCTCTCAGACAATATGGACAAACGTTTAACCACTCATCCCAACTCTCTCTTCCTCGTATGTGGTGACTTAAATTGTCACCATGCAACTTGTCTGGGTGTTGGTACCTCTCTCACCAGCCATGGCACTTCAGCAAAGGACTTCTTCAACTACATGAGACTGACTCAATCTGTGAACTTTCTGACCTAGATTTCTCCAAATGGCAAATCCTCCCTTCTGGACTTGGTTATGACAAACGTTCTGGCAAATGTCTCCTGCTCATCCTCTGCTCCAATTGGTTCATCTGATCATATGCTTGTGAAAGTCAACATCTCTCCGGCTATTCTCAGAAAGCTGCCTCAGCGCCAGTGAATCTGGCATTTCGCTCAAGCAGATTGGCAGGGACTGCAAGCAGCCATCTCTATTCAGGACTCGTCTCCCATATCTACTACACCTGAGGTTAAGTCAGCCTGGGAATTATTCCACAGCATCCTGCTCTCTCTCTCTCTCTCTCTTATGCACAGATTCATCCCATCTCTTTTCACTATTCTTCTCCTCTTCCCACCCATAGTAAACTGAATCCTGTGTTGAAGCAGTTGCTCTGAAACTAAAGGCAATATCAGTGCTTTCCAAAGAGTCCACAACATTTCTGTTTCCACTATCAGGAGAGCTAGAAAACAACATCTGTCCAGCCTCAAGAATGAACTTTGAAACTTGTCTCTCTCCACTAAAACCTGGTGGTGCCTTGTTAAGTCTGTCTCCGGAGTATGCTCGCCTTCCATCCCTTCCCTTGCTTCAAATGGCACCACAGCCGACTCCGCTCATGAGAAGGCTGCCTCAATTCTGTGTTTGTTTCCAAATCTTGTATCCCCACTCCCTCACTCTTGATACTCATCCCTCCTTGTCAGTCCCAACTGCTCTTGGACCCCATGTCTTTTTCACTTGAGAAGATGGAGAGGTTCTTTCAAACTCGACTCTGACTCTGCAAATGGACTGGACAGCATCAGCTCACATATCCTGTTATGCTGCTCTTGCACATCTGTTCGGGGTGCCGGTGATAACTATGTGTGCATGTGTGTGTATATGTGTATCTAAAATATATCTTTACAAATACATAAAGAATTAAAAAATCTAAATACTCAAATAACATAAATATCATAAAGATAAAGATCTAAAAGATACACATATACTTATAGTAATTGATTTAATACACATATACTAATTGATCTTGGTAAATATATTGTAGGAGCTATGCTCCAACGTAAATCGAAAGAATGGACGCGACAAAAAGCTGGAATTCGTCCGAGTTTCTTTATTGTGTCAAATCAACTCGGGTACTCTGAAAAGCCCGTTTATCGGGCAGCAATATATATACACATTATCCCGGAGCGTTTGCCCGGGAAAGGCGAGAGGGGGCGTACCCGGGCGTTCTGGACGAGGCCTGGCAAGTCGAGAGCGGGCATGCCCGGGCGTCCCGGACGAGGCCTGGAAAGTCGAGAGCGGGCATGCCCGGCGTGTCTGGAAATGCCCGGGCGTCCCGGACGAGGCCTGGCAAGTCGAGAGCGGGCATGCCCGGGCGTCCTGGACGAGCCCGGCATGGTGATCGCTCCACGTCCTCGGTAGGTGCAAGGCGATTGTGTATACCCAGCGGTAGCCGCTACAATATTACCATAAAACATTCCACTGATATGTCATTCTCTCATTGCACAAATGGATGCCTCACCTCTCTACTGGGTGCCATGACTGTGGGCTGGTCCATGCTGCTGGGTGACTTTGCTGTTCATTACTTCATGCTGTGCGCTGGAGACCTGCTCTTGGTGGAACTACTATTTTGATCCCTGGTATTGGTTGGTTTCCTTTTTAGAAGACCTCGCCTGGCTCCCCATTGTGCGTGAAAGATCGTGTGCTCGGGGCACCATAGATCTTTCTTTGTATCAAGTTATTTTTGTTATACTGGGTGTGCTTTCGTTTATCTCTTTGCCTGTATTTGTGTCCATCATCAGTATTTGTTGTAATGTCCCTCCTTTCAATAATTCTGTGATTCCATAAGAACATGTGTCATGTGATGATCTGCCATTGGCCACCCTTGCACACGTGTCAAACCATTTTGGTTCTTGGTAAATCCATAAAAATAGCTTCAGCGGGTCAGGTCAGTGTTAGCAAGGCCCATCGACGTGACAATATGCTATTAATTTGCATCCTAGAATAGTACTCCAGAAATATCCTGGTGTTGGCTTAGCGGTTAGGGTGCTGGCTTGGGATCCTAGGATCCTGGGTTCGAATCCCGGTCGATCGCTGAATTAACACCAGGAGGGTTGACTCAGCCTGTCATCCTTCTGAAGTCGGCAAATTGAGTACCAGTTCACTGGTAATTCCCTGTGTGTTGCAAAAGGCGACGAACAGGGTTGGTGGCAGGAAGGGCATCCGGCCATAAAACTTTGCTTCAAAAAGCGGACCACGGTGCCTGAAAAAGGCCAACCCCTGCTCTGTGGGGGGAAATGGCCTCTAAAGGCAGTTCTTAATAGTACTCCAGAAAATATATTTCCATGGTACTTCCACTGATTGTGTTCATTTCCACTTCCTAAACTAAAAAATGAATAATGATATTTCAAAAATCATCCCTCTATCTGTCGTCAAAGTAAAGACATCTAAATGGATACAAACTGTTTAAGAACGGAAAAGAACACAAAAAAGTTGTGAGGATGAATCTCCGTAATGTGAGTTAATCTGTTGAGTGAGTGCAAATGTGAATCTGCTGAGGGCGTGCCTGTGAATGTCATTATCCTTTTAAGGGCCATCTGTTCGTTGTGTACAAAAAAATGTCTGAATTTGTGACTTTCTCCTTCCACTATACTCCACTATACACACCATGTATTTGTTCAAACCCCCCTTCTTCCCCCAAAACCCTTCTCACTTTCTACTTCCTCATAATATGAAGTAGGCATTGGAAATTTGTCCGCTAAGCCTAATACCACCCAGTCAGAACATCCTTTGCAATTATTAAAGCTTCTTTCAAATAACAGGGACCACTCGCCCCCATCCCTCCTTCTTGATCCCAACATTGCATCCATGGAACATATTTGTTATTATTATTATTAATATTATTATTATTTTAATTTTGCATATTACCCACGAGATGTGGCAAAGATACTGAATGGGTCGGTATGGTTTCATGGGTATGGTATGGTTTATGGTGGGTATGGTATTGTGCAGTTTGTAGGATCTGTAGACACAGATTCTGGAAACAGCTGATGTTTGTCCAATTACCTGGCTTGTAACATCGGGTCTGCTCTACACATGAAAATTATTGTAGATATGTAAAGTTAAACAACTAAAGGTGTTTCCAGAGGTGTTAGGCAGACAAACTGACAAGATTCAAATAAACAGGTAAGATTTATATAAAACAGATAAGATGTACTTAGACCATAGATGGACATACATATACATGATTGGGCACTAATACAGAAAGCCATATAAATATTGAGTCTTTCTACCAAAGCTATAGAACATACCTGATACCTGTACTGGATATGCAGACGAAGTGACCAGAGATGTTGATATTTAGGTGATTAAAATAGGTACAGGCTTTAACAGGCCATGTTTGAAGGTATTGTTGCGGTGATTTTGTGTAGGAACATCTGATGATGGAGGCAAGATGGGCCAATACCGATGACCGGCTCCTCACTTTACCCTGGTTTTTGTTGTTAGATAAAGCTTAGTGGTTGATTGTGGGTTGTGCCTGCAGCTATGGAATGCACTCGTTTGTTTTTTTGGCACAGGGATCTGCAAAAATTGTGTTCGGGCCAGTGAGTGGAAAAAATCACCGGCGGCCAAATGCATTTAGAGGCAGGACCATTACCGAGTTTGAACTTATCAATATTTTAAAGGCAGCATTATCAGTGGGTAAAGCAACGATGACAATGAGCATCTGTACCATGGGGAATTTCGAGCCCTGCAAATGACTATACTTGGTCCAATTAGATGTAAAAGTTCATCTTTCAGATAGGGTTGGCAGAAGGGCCTCGAGGTACACACACTCGACTCTAACTTGTCTATAGCCTGGGTTTGAATCTCTGCCCAGCTATAAACTGTCATCCTGGTGTTTCACAGGCAGGGTGATTCATCAATGTGTGTGTGCCTCCTTTGAATGGACGTTAAACTTGGATTTCCCAACCTGCTGGCATCAGTTGGTGGACGTTAAAGAAAGTCCCACGGTGTCCTTGTGAAGAGTAGGACCTCAGCTAATTATGCTACCCTTCAGCCTAGTGAAGCATAGAAAGAAGAAGAAGATCTCCCAGGTTACTCTTGTTGCAATCATTGTCCAAGTTACTGTGAGTAGAAGACAATTCTTCCCAAATCCATAGAGAAAGGGTTTGCCCAATGTATAATTTTGGGCTGGGACGGTTGTTACTGCGGTTTTCATAAATTCAAAACAGCCAAACAAATCCAAGCAAGATGGGTTTGCTGAACAACAGGAGTCGCTGATACTTTCAAATTTTCTGAAGTTATAGCTGCAATGCAGATAATAGTTATCAGAGTCCACACATCCCATAGTTATTCAAAACTCTCCGAAGCACCAATGGGATTTGGGTGTTAATCGACTGCTGAAGCACCTTAAGATTGACTGCTTGTTTGGCAAGACATTGTGGAAAATTAAACTACAGGAAATACATAATGCTCATTAGTAGCTCATAATACGAGCATCACTCTTTCACCCCTAGCCCCTTTCATGAAGGCATAAACACAAAGAGACAGATTCAATGAGTAAACTAGAACGACACTCGGTAGAGCGCATAACTACGCCAGGATGAACAGTTTAGGTTTTGTATTCCAATGATAGACCGGATCTGGATTCGGACGTGAACCAAAATCAAATCGGCATGTTCTTCTTGCCTATCCAACGCAACTTTTGTCATAATCCGTCCCACACCTTTTTGAAATATTGTGCGAGATATAGTTTTCGGCCCGATCTCTCAGTGGTGAAGAATCACTTAAAAAATGTAAAAATTCTCATATTCGAATCCGTATTTGGATCTTCATCAAAATTGAATCGATTTTTCCTTGTCACACCCCCAACATGTCCACTAAGTTTGGTTCGAATCCTGTCAACAACTTTTTCAGATATCGTCCTATATATCAGTTTTAGCCCTATCTCTCAATGACGAAGAATCACTTAATATATTTAAAAATTCTAGTATCCGGATTGGGATCTTCACCAAAATCTAATCGATTTTTCCTTGTCACACACCCAACATGTGCACTGCATTTCGTCCAAATCCGTTCATAAGGTTTTGAGATATTCTGTTCACAGTCAGACAGGTGAAAACATAACCTCCGTCCACCTTTTGTGGCGTAGATAACAAAATCAACAACAACAACAACAACAAGATGAAGCATTCGAGGAAATTTGTAGGGTGAATCTTTGACGACAACAGGTATGATTTCTCTATCCATGGGTCAAACAATCTCTCTTATGAACATTGTGCAACATAACAGGCAGCTGTTAAGACATTTGAAAATGTCATTAATCGCGACAGATGATATCGAGAAACTTATTCTTGGATTCGATGGAATGGTTTTGGTGCTTCAGTTGTCCAAGGTGCAGTCTTAGATCGAGTGATCCAAAAGTTGTCTTAATGCTTTAAATGGCATCTGTCCAAGATCACCTGATTTCTAAATAGCGCCAATTGCTTTCCTTGACAATCATAGCCGCGTTCAGACTTTCATCGAAATTCCTTAATCATGGCCAAAGTAAAAATGTTGTGATTGGCTGAATGTTTCAAGCGACCACATGGTCAAACAAAAATAGCAACAATTGACTGAATCGTTTTAAAACGATTCCGTTTGTGCCAGAACACCGCATTCTTCACTTAGGTTACACAAGGGTGAATCAACAAAATTACACAAAATACAGGTTAGGTTACACAATTGGAACTCGGATGGAAGAGGAGGCCATTTGACCTATCTAGCCTTTGCTACAAACTAGAATAATCCAGTAGCTATAATAATCTTCAGTGGTTATCACCTCTGCCATTAAAGGTACAATACAGTATATTATACGATACATAAAAAAGCGAAATATAACACAATATCTCGAAAGGTTATGGACGGATTCGTTATGAACTTGGTGGACAGGTTGGGTGTGACAAGGACGTATTGATTCAATTTTGGTGAAGATCCGGATACTATAATTTTAAAGTGATCATTCACAATTGAAAGATGGGGCCTAAACGATGTTTTAAAAAGTTGTGATATTTCCCCCCAAAAAAGAATGATATTTCAAAAAGTTGCGATTTTTTTTTTTAAAGAATATTTCAAAAAGTTGATATTTCTAAAAAAAGCACGATATTTCAAAAAGTTGCGATATAAAAAAAGAATAATAGCTATTTCAAAAATTTCCGATATTTAAAAAAAAATCGTTATTTCAAATATTTGCCATATTAAAAAAAAAAGTTATTTCAAAACTTTGCGATATTTAAAAAAAGCGATATTTCAAATATTTCCAAAAAAAGAACGGTATTTCAAAGAAGAACGATATTTCAAAACGTTGCAATTTTTTTTTTAAAAGGACGTTATTTCAAAAATTTCTGATATTTCCAAAAAAAGAACGATATCTTACCGATAGAACGGTAACGAACGATAGAAAAAGAACGATATTCACCAAATGTCTGTCCATTCGAAGGTACCGCAAAAACGCTGAACAGGTCGCAACGATATTTTGCATGGGTAATCCTGAGATCTCCTGGAGTAAAATAGGGTACATTGTTTTTCCAATCTCAGCTTTGGCCTCCAGCATTTTCAGCTTTGGACTCCCGCATAACGTTATTTTCCCGGGTGCCGCACAGATGGCTGCACCGATCGCTGCATGGCTGCGCTGCACAGCTGCACCGGTCGGCTGCACCGATCAGACTCGGTGACCTCGGACAAAGACCATTTATAAGGACATGGGTTGAATCCCTGTTTGAGAGAATGCCAACCCCCTCCCCGCCATCACAGTCGTCTCTCCAACTCACAATCCCAAGAGATATGTGGAAAGGACGACCCAAAACCAATTATCTTCTTTTTGATTCGTATATAGACATCATTAAAAGTAAATAATGACCTCGGCCAAAGTTCAAACGACGTGAGTTTAATCTCTACATGAGATAATTCCACATAGCTATTTGGGTGGTATATACGCTAACAGATCGCTGTGTCCATTGATCTTGCCAAGGCCGTAACACTTATCGGCTCAAAATCCTTTTAACTGTTGACTTGGTAGTTTTTACAATGAAGGAAACATTAACAATGTTGTTAAAAGTTTATTTTGTGATTAATTTGTGATTGGAGTTATGTTGTTTGGAATGAAAAAAGAGATATTGAGTTCAAGTGAATGACGACATGCCGTGATGGTTTCTACCTTCGAAACGTGAACTTGGCGGATCGCCATATACAGATTCGCCTTGGACCCACGATCGATGTTTCTATACGTGAACGTACCCGTTTGTTTGTGAACGGGTACGTTTTTCATGGAAGTCCTTCACGAACTTGCTGTCCATGTCTGACGTGCGACTGAAGGTGCCACAGGAATGTGGAATTTATTGGTTTCATGCTTTAGCATTCGCCGTATCTGCATTGCCTGTTTGCTTCCGGCCTCCCACCCATGCATAGCACGGGTATCTCACTAGTTTCAAAAATTTGCGATATTTCAAAAAAAGACCGATATTTAAAAAAGTTGCAATATTTAAAAAAAGAACGATATTTCAAAAAGTTGCAATATTTTTAAAAAAACGATATTTCAAAAAGTTGCAATATTTAAAAAAAGAACCATATTTCAAAAAGTTGCAATATTTAAAAAGAAGAACGTTATTCCAAAAATTTGCGATATTTAAAAAAAATAACGATATTTCACAAAGTTGCAATATTTCAAAAAGAAAAGAACAATATTTCAAAAAGTGCCATTCTAGTTTGCAAAGTTCTGAAGTGACTTTTTTGAACAAATCAAACAAAAACATGGATGTATTTGTTTCATAAGTATTCTACTGAAAACAGTGTAACGAAACGGAACAATGATCAGCCTCAGCCGATGCAGGGAAACATGAAAATCAGCCATTTGATTGAAACTTGATGTCATAAACACCCACATATATTTTGATTAGTGTATAACAAGCAGGTCAAGCATTTCATACTGTTTGACACAAGACCCTTCTTTCAAAGTAGCTGCAGCCAATGGTATTCAAGTCTCATCTTCTTCCTCTGCACTCACAGCCAACAGGTATATGGATCTAATTTTCTCACGTGCTCTTCCCCTAGAGGCTGGTGTTCCTCAATGTAGTGTTCGGCGAGGAATCCTTGTCTTGGTTGACATCAATGATTCGAAACTTCATGACCGAAACAACTTCAATAAATCTTTGTCGACTTCATGACCGAAACGTCCATCGTTTCATTTTGCAAAGGACTTCACCGAATGCATGACTACTCCTCACCCCTCCACCAGTCATGCTGTGGCTCTATCAGTTCTCTGCTTACATAGAGAAAATAAACAACCGGTCATCTACCTAGAAGATGTTTTTTTTAATGTAGGGAAGTTCCACACAGACACACTCTCGCTTTCCTCCCTCACAAGGACCAGCTGCCTAATCTCCCAATTTACTGTAATTGTTTGGAAAGATTCTGGGAGAGTAATCATCTTTTGAGCTCCTGGGCCAGAGATCCGTTATAACCTACATTGGGCAGCTGGATCCAAATCCAGCCACCTTGGGATTATCTGCAGGGCCAACTCCTTCATCCACCCTCAGCTTATAACTGTGTACCAGACCTTCATCCAAAGTGTCAAGAAGTATGGCTGCCCCTCTCTCCCTTCCATTCCCCCTATGGCCTGGTGCTACTACTTCTCATCTCAACCATGGAGTTGAGTTTTTTTTTTGTTTTTTTTTTTGTATACAAGATCGAGGCTCGTGAAAGAGCTAACATTAATCACACAAAAAGTCAAACCGACACACAAAACACAAAAAACAAGGGGAGCGGCAGACAAGATGGGAAGAGAGGGGGAAGGACACAAACACAACATTTGAGAGCAGGGACATCGGGAGGACTTGGGGGGAGGTGGGAGAGGTATAAAACATATGAACACTGCAAGGACTCTGGGGTGAATTACCGGGGGTAGAAAAGATCAAGGTTTTGGATGGGGGAAGATAAGAGATGGTGGTGAACAGCTGTTTTAAAGCCCTGGAGGGAGGAGTGGGATTGAAGGGAGTGGGGGAGTTTGTTCCAGAGGCGGGAGAAAAGGGGAATGAAAGAGTGAAGGTGAGCAGAGAGCCTAGATTTTGGCAGTTTAACAATAAGAGGGTTGCTGGCAGATCTTGTGTGACCTGAAGGAATATTGGGGGGACAGAGCACAGAGAGAGCTGGGGGAGCAAGGCCGGAGAGGAGTCGGTAGAAGACAGAAAGACCACCAGAAGACAGAAAACCTGCGGTGAGTGAGTGAAAGGCCCTCGGAGTTGACTTCATCGCGGGAGATTCCAATGATTCTGAAAGCTTTGGCCTCAACAGCATGAAGCCGAGCTAGGTGTGAGGCAGGAGCACCAGCCCAGAGGGGGGAACAGTATTCCATTGAGCTGTGGATGAAAGCCTTGTATGTGGTGAGGAGCTCAGGTGTGCCAAGGAAGAACTTCGCACGACGGAGGATGCCCAGTCGGTGACTGGCTTTGGAGGCCAGCTTGGAAATGTGGTTTTCCCAGGAAAGATCATGGCAGATAGTGAGACCCAAAAGCTTGAGCGACAGAACGTCTTGGAGAGGATTGTTGAGAAAGTAGATGGGAGGGTTTTCCAGTCGGTCCTTTCGGAGAGACATTGTAAGAGTGTGACATTTGTCAGGATTGAAAGACATGTTCCACTTGTTTGACCAGTCTGTGATTTTGTCCAGGTCTGCAGAGAGTGAGGAGGCTGCAGACTGCCGATCTGAGGGATGAGGAATGGAGCGGCAGATAGTGGAGTCATCAGCAAAGAAGTGGAGTGGAGTGCCTCCAATCGGCATCTTATGGAGGCTGAACCTCATCACATTCAGATTGGTGGCCAAGCAGTTTCTTGTGTTTTTTCTCTCACACGTTTTCTTTCCTCTCCAACCAATCCCTATCCCCACAAGGCATCAGCATATTCTACCAGAAACATTTACAATTGTCACACTCTCTAAATCTTTGCTGATCGTTCCTGAAATTTTCATCGACCTCCTATATTTCAACTGTGGAACTGTCCTCGTTCTTCCCTCCAGGCCTTCGAGTCTACTGCTCACTTACATGAGTACATAAAGATGACAGCGTCTTTAGAATTTCTACCTCTGAGATTATCAACACCCACCGAGACCCTATCCCAATTTCATCTGTAACTCCTCTCATCATGCTGTCGCGTCTCCATGCCTTCTGGTCCAGCTGTTTCTCTTTGCCCTACTTTGTCTATTTCTCTTTCATCCTCTGTACCTCTGCCGCTGTACTCCCATGAGTTTCAACACCTGTGGAAAATCATTTTGATGTATAATTTGCTAATAACCATGAACAAATTTACTTCTTGCATTCTATGATATGCCCTTTAACTTATTAAATTTCCATAGATCCGATTATTTGCTCAAGTGTTAACAATTATAACGGCAAAGGGTTTCTAAAAAATATTCTGCTTACATTCTTCAAGTAAACATTACATTCAACAAAAGATCACTACCTCCTCCACAAAGGTGGATGTAGATTATGTTTTCACAGCTGTCTGTCTGTTTGTTTGTTTATGAGCGCGATATCTCAAAACACTATGGACGGATTCGGACGAACCTTGGTGGACAGGTTGGGTGTGTGACAAGGACAAATATATTTGACTTGGGTGAAGATCCGGATCCAGATCCGCATTCGATAATTTTCTTATTTTTAACTTCATTCTTCATAATTGAGAGATGGGGCCAAAAAGGATATATAGCATGATATTTCAAAAAGTTGTAGATGAGTTATGACAAAACTTCGTGGATGAGTTGGGTAGGTGACAAGAACAAGTCGATTAGATTTTGGTTCAGGTTCGAATTCAGATCCGGCCTATCAGTGGATACAAAACTTCTACCCCTGTTAATTCACCCCAGATCCACTTTTTTTTTTTTGGAAATCCCGACCTCTTTCTTTCCTGGAAGTTCTAGCAGGGTCCATGTGTTTAATACCTTTCCCACTCCCCCCCCCCCACCCCCCTCTTCCCATGCCTCCTCCCCCCAAGCCCTCTCCCTCCCACGGATCTTCCGTTGTCCCTGTTCTCTGCTGTTGTACTTGTGTGCTTCCCTCTCTCACCCCATATTGTCTCCCGCTCCCTTTAATGTATGCTTTGTGTGTCCGTTTGTCCTTTTTGGTGATTGATGTTAGCTCTTTCACGAGCCTTGATCTTGTATACAAAAAAAACAAAAAAAACAAAAAAACTGCTCAGCCTGGTAGAGGTATGCGCTCCACTGAGTACCGACCTATTTTATGTAAGAGATGCCCTTAAACTTCTAGACCTCACATTTTAAAGGGTTTTATTTCTCTATTTTTTGCAGGTTCTAAGGCTCGTAGTGGAGCTAACACACAAGCACACACACACACACACACACACACACACACACACACACACACGGACATACAGCCAAATACATAAAACATACAACACACAACTGTTATACAAGACACGACAAAGAGCTACTGAGCTTGAGGGAAGTTCTCAGGGCCATTCAGGGTACCATTGACATCACACCAATAACAACCAAGGAGCTGATACTCAAGGTCCCCCTGCCTATTGGGTGGTATGAGAAATAGACATCTGCAATATGAAAACCAAATCTTGAACAGTTTCTGAAATATTGCGTACACAAAAGTCCATGGACTGGTCAGACGGAGCTCATTTTAATGTCCCCATCGCCGACCTAGTCGGAGGGGCGAAAGACAAAGATATGAGCTCCCTTGCTCGGAACTTTGATTGTGGAGGAGGTCATTCGGCCCATCAAAACGTGCACTATTATTACCAACCAATTTTGTTTTTTTAAATAATGACCGTCAAGCAAGGGGGCGAAGCACTTGCCATTTTTAGTCTTTGGTATGAATCAGTTGGGGTTTAGACCTCTCCAGGAATCCGAGCAGATGCCCCAACCATTACACCACGGAGTCAGGTGTAAGACTGGATCATTCTGCTTACCGAAAACCTTGACATTCAGCTAACATAATCAAAAGCAAGAGTTACTACAGTAGGTATGTGGAGCATAACACACTCACTAACATTCACCCAGGTGAGACTGCAAAAGCCTCCATCACACTTGAGAGTCACAATCTCCAAACATACAGCATGAATCAGCATCGATGGTGGCTTGTTATCTGTTTAACAAGGACCGTAACAAGCTAAACCATGCAAGGTGAAACAACGAGTGAACCGATAAAGAGATAAAGGTGAGATAACAAGGAAACGAGTAAACGGTGAGAGTAACGAGCTAACGACAAACGAGCTAACGATGGTCTATCCAGCTCTGACAGTATATTTGACTGGGTGTTCCCCACCTGTTGTTTCATTTCTAGCAGAATCAGGGAGGGCCATGTAGCTCACCAGTCATTAGAGGCAGACGTTTTCTCCATTGCTGTCGGCTCACTGGGTGGTATCGAGTGGAAATTATTCCATGTTTTTCCCCGAGATTCTCCCTTCTTTTCACTCACCCTGGTTAGTCCCACTTGATTAGGCGTGTTTTAACAAGTCCTGAGCAGTCTTTGCAAGCAGAGGGCCTGCAATAAACGATGGATGCTAAAACCATTCCTGCTCCAAGTCCCACCACGATACCTGCTCACATATGTGAGTGAATTGGCTGCTTAGCAGTGAGAAAGGTATCTCTTAATTAAATAATGATGCATGCTAATATAATATCAGCATCCCCTCTTTCAAACCACTGAAATTCTATCTGCTTCATTTTTCGCATCAATGGAAATTCCTGAAAAATTGAGAACTCCATTTGGAGTGGTCAAAATGTTTTTCCCTTTCCCAAAAAATTTATGGCCTAAAAAAAACATTACTTCTACTCCGATGATGGTTTCAGTAAACTCAATCTTCACTGGGAGAAATGTCTGACTGTCTGGATACAACGAGATAGAAAAGGACAAACAGCTGCTCCGCGTTTCGCTAGTACAGGAGCATTCCTTCATCCTTTGGGAGGGGACTGGGGAGCTTTTCACTTCTTATTGTATATCTTTCACCATTTGCATCATTAAAACCACTTATAATGAAAACATGATGTTCACAGACAATTTCTGAAAAATGTACAAGTCGGCATAATATAAATAAATAAATAAATAGCTAATAGGATGACTTTTGTTGTTGAACATTGATTCTTTATGTTTGGTATTTGTCAAGCTTTGCATTTCATTGCATAAAAATAAATGTAAAAAGTATAAAAGAATCCTGAAAAGCCAAGAGCGGACTACGTTTCAAGCATAACAGCATACATATTCACTTCACTGAACTTTATTTTGTTTATTTGGAGCCCTGAGAAATGCTCTAATGATATGGCTGGAGGATGAAAAGGTCAATTATGCTTGCACATTTCATGGAACTTCAGCTCTCATCTGAAACTAATTAGGATAATGATGGCAGGGTGGTGGGGGGAGATGGTTTAAGTGACTTGCTAGTTTGAACTCATGACCCAAACAGTTCCTCCAGAGGGCCCGCGCAGGGTTTCGTGTGTTTATTAAACACACCTGCACAGGCGGAATCAAAGCTTCATCTGGAACTTTTTCTCGACTTGTAGAAAAGTAGCCACAATTACCTGTAAGTCAACTTAGGCCAGAATGCAAAGATAAAAGGATTTGCAATATTCCTTGTACTTCACTTTATTTTAAAATGTACAGTCCATCAAAATTTGCCACTGACACTAGTTGACTTGAGTGTGAGGTTTGAAAGTTTACATGTGACTTCTTATAAACAATATATATATACATATATATTTATATATATATTTATATATATATTTTTTTTTATATATATATATATATATATATATATATATATATATATATATATATATATATATATATATATATTGTTGCGGATATGGGATTTGCATCCATCCATATCCGCTTGTAAATATTCCCCTATTTCCTCAATACTTCCCAACTATCCCCAATCCCCCATTCACTAGTCCCATTTTCTGTAAACAACACTCTGTAGACCCGACCTCCCCCTATTTCCCCCATTAAATGTCGTGCCCAGGTTCACCGCATCTCATGTAAGACAACTATAGGACATCTTGCTAGTTATTCTTAGTCTATGTCAGTTAAGGACTCGTTTCCATTAATTCTTACCCTTCGTTGCACCAGAATGTGATTGTATGGCACCGTTAGGAAGTTTAGGACCTCCCAATACCTCCCCGCAGCTCTTCCTCACAGTTCAACAACAACAACAACAACAACAACAACAACGAGCGCAGGAAGTGCGCGTCCTCACTCCGGCTTGGTTGGTAGGGGGTGTTGGGAGGGCACCAGGCCTTCCCAACGAGCCGCCATCAAACATGTGCTCGACGGGGTTACCAAATAGGGGCTCCCTGTCAGCTCCTCGTCAAGGGCGGAGCCCGGTAACCCCCGCACCCAATGGAAGCGGCGGACCGGCCCCAGTGGGGTGGAACCAACCAGCCGAGGGCGTGTCACTCCCCGCTGAGCATGCGCAGTGAGAGGGAGGTGACGTCAGATGCGCGCTGAGCTTGAAGCAAGAAAGACGTCCCCTCCGAGCGCTGTGAGGCCTCCCCGCATCTTCTGGACCATGCTTTATCCTGTCCCCGAGCCAAGGTGCACCTTGTGCTATCGACCTACCTGTCCCTTCCTGCCATCAATCCCTGTGTAAGCCTGCCTTGTTCCGTTTGTCTGTGGTCTGTCTGGGATAAGATAAGACGGTAATTAAGTGCCCATCTCTTCTGTGTCTTTACCTCACTGCCTTGTAATCTACCCCTTTTCTCCACCACTGTAATTATACCCTCCTCCGGAGGTCTTGAGAACTGTACCCCTTGTGTCGTTTCCTCTTTCCCAGTCGTCGTGTCCTTTCTATCATTGATTTGGCATAGCGCGATTTGGCCAACGTCTGGGTGAATCGGGTGTCAGGGAATAAATATTCATATTGACAATATTGCTAGAATATATATATCAATGTAATCTTGTTTAAAGTGGAATTATGTTTTACTTTACGAATGAGCAAAAGAGCATAGAACTAGAATTAACATGTGGTCAGAGAGAGAGTTAATTTAAGGAAACAGAATGTGTAATGCTCGTGGACTGCCATCTGTGTCTTTCAATATTTAGCCTGTGTTCCATAGATGGAACACAGGCTGCAAACAGCTTCAGCAGGTCAGAGTATTTGACCTCTTGAACAGAAATAAAGTGGTGCTCTCAGTCTCCCAAAATAGAGGAGTGGCCAAAAGAGCCAAATAAAGGCTTTTGGATGAAGCAGTCTGGGCCTTTAAAACCAAGAGAAAGTTGCATTGGAAGAGCAGAGTAGACTGGGAGAATGAACTGAAGAGGACTGAAAACTGAAGACCAGTTGAACTGATCAACCAACTGGAGACTGGTCAACAACTGAACGAGCTTCAAAAGACCTACAGACCGAGCTTCAACCAAGACCTACCAAACAAGCGTCAACAAACTCTGGAACAGACTCATTAAAGATCTCGGCTTAGTATACAACAAATTCTCTAAAGTGAATAAACCATTGATTTTGCTAAACCGAGTCTCTTGAAGTTTTACTAACATAACACCAGTAATTGTTAATAATTCTCCAACAAGTGGTGGCCCGTAGGGACTCAACTGCCCAGGTAAGCTTTTGTTTGTTATCTGTGTAGTCTGATGTTAATCTATGAAAATAGTTCAGTGTTTGAGTTTTGTGTACGTTTGTTGATGTGTGGAAGGAAAAAACACGAGGCCTTTAACAGGTTTCAGAAATCATGCCAATTTTTTTCTTCCAAAATTTATGTATACGCATTTTTGAGGGATGGTGCCATGAACTGTCACAAATATCCACTAAACCTTGGTGTCTTTAGAAAAGGTGCTGTGCTTTCATGAAGGATTTGTTTTAAAATTTCAGAAGTCATGACGATAAAAAAATTTTTAAAAAATTAATAATCAATTATTTTTTTGTTTTTTCTGTAATTTGAAATTTTTTTCGGTACATTTTACGAGTTTAATGAGACGATTGCAAAGAACCACTAACGAACCCCGGGCGTTAGCCAACAGGTGCTGCATTCGTCTTGTCATGTACAACTGAAATATGGATTTTGTATATTTCTTGCTCATTTCATGAATGTCATGAATTCATGAAATAGAACGTCAATTTTGTAAATATCTTTAAAATGATTTTCAGCAATGGTCTGCATTCAAATCTCTGCTCGTTTTCGTGATCAAACGACTTATAAGTGTGTCGATTTTCCCGTTAAAATAATGGTTGAGATCCTGCTTGGTTGTGACCACAGGCACGAGCAGATTGCAGAATGGACACTATTTGATTTATAATCATATTCGCGGTTTTTGTAAAAAGCGATTTTATACAGCGTCTGTACAGTAAGCCAAATAATGGTAAAATCGACTGGCTCGATTTTAAGTCATAAAAAAAAAAAAAAATTCCATTGTGGCACAAATATGGGTTTTTGTACCTTCATAAGAGTTAATTCGAAGCGGTTTGGACGCACGTCTGCATTTTATGCACATTTATGTGTGTGATTGGCCAAATGTGCTCTTACGAACACAAGAAATTGTAATCTTATGAATTATGATGTTCTGACAGGGATGACTTGATGAAGTGCACCATCAATTCATTTTTCCCATGTAGGACAGTAATGTAATTTTTAATTTCTATTGTAATGTAATGTAATGTAATGTTTGCAATGCAATGTAATTTAAAAAAAAAAAAAAAAAAAAAAGTTTTCCGTGTCATCTCCAAGTAAGATTGGCACACACTGATGCCGGTAATTGTATCCTGCCAGTGGAATGCGTGCAGGCAGGTTGCCCATGGCAACCGTTTGGTGTTGTTGGCCCTAGCCCAAACTTCTACATATAGGATGAGAAGCGATTTTAAATGTAACCTTTTTCACTTTTCTTGCCCTACACCCCCCAACCTTCCCTCGCCCTTTCCCCCTCCCTCCTTCCGTCCCCCCCCCTATCCAAACCCCCCATTTTTTCTTCCCTTCTGTATCCCTTCCCCCTTCCTGTTTTCTCTCCAAACTTACTTTTATCTGTATATTTACATCCTGATTAGAAAAAATATATATATATTTTTAGGATTTTTTATGGCGGCGGCCATCTTGGACCACAGCTAAAAATCCTTCAATCAAGATGAAATTTAATGAGAGCCAATCCCATGCTACTGTGATCCGTAATCTCTAAAAAATAGAACCATCAAATGTACCTTTGATCATTTTATATTTCATCTGTCTTTTAAGATTTAAAAAAAGGGAATTTATTGATATAAGATACTATGACATTTGCCAAGGCAATTAAATGGAGGGAAACCAATGATGAAATATATTGTGATCTGTTTATACATGAATGAATTTACATGTACATGAATTTGTTGACCCCAACCCAATCTTAACCCTAACTTCATTCTACCATTATCCATCCCCTCCAAATCATGTTATATTACTGATTGAATGAGGCATGTTTAGGATTGTTGATCCCATATCCCATTGGATCCCATGTTGATTTAGCATATCACCTCATTATGTGGCTTTATGTGTTTTTGTGTGTGTGGGTATGTGTTCTTCATTCTCATTTTTAAAATTTCTCCCTCTCCCTAAAGAATATGGCCCCATAGTGTTAAAGTTATGAGTGCCATGGTACGACACTGTTGAAATGGTTAAAAAAAAATACACAGATGAGTGTAATGGCTCGCACAGAAGTTCGAGAGGGAGACAGTATTTACCATATAATCTCACAGCCTTGTAAGGGAGTCATGAGTGCGGCCAATGATACACAGCTATCTTTAGGTTAAAATACAATGAGTGTCGTATTTCGCATAGTATTAATTCCTCATTCCTCCCTTGGCATTCTGCCACTTCTCCCCCTCCCTTCCCCACCCTTTTCCTCCCCTCGTTCCTCCTCCTTTCCTCCTCTTTTGCTTCTTCTTTTACCTGTTTTCACCTTTCATAGTTCTCATTGTTTTCTCATTTCTCTCATTGTTTCTCATTCTCATTGTTTTCTCTCATTGTTGATGAGATTCATCATTGTCATCATGATTGTCATATTGTTGATTATTATTGATGTTCATTCTCAAATTTTGTTAATGATAACTGTTTCATTGTTGATTATACCACGTGGATGTGTTGATACAGGAAATGTTTGTCTTCTGCAATGGATGATTATGGTATGACTCTGATAATGGTAACAATTTACAATTTTTTTTACAATTATAATTTATAATTGCCAATTTACAATTATGGTAAGTTTACATTTACAATTTATAATTACAATGATTTACAATGGTCATGATTTTACAATCATGAAAATTGCTATGATTATCAGGCATGTCATCATTGGGTTTTGATGTAAATCGATTGCATGGACTTTAAGGATAGCTTTATAGCCCTGCAGGATTAATGATGTATTACAAGTTACAAAGTTTATTGGAGTGTCGAAATTTCGGTATGATTGGATTCCATTGATAAATATTATGAATTAATTGCCATTCATTGGTATACATTTCAGGAATCTTACACCATTTTAATTGTCAAGAACTTTGAGTGTCTTTCAAAGTGAGACATGGTGGGTGACACATGACATGACATGTGACATCACATGACGTGTGACATGTGACACGTGACATGTGACATGGGTGACATGTGAGACATTGCCCAAATGGACTGGCTCATATCTGTCGGAGCAATTTTCGCTGATTATCTCACAAATGAAGGGTTGAGTTGCCTTCAGTGGTTGTTCAACTTTAATTTGTGATATAATGACCACACAGGATTGAACAAATATGTCAGATATGATCCAGAGGCAGAACGGTGATTTGTCAACTGATGGCAGATATGGGTCAAACGGTGACGACCGATGCTCATATTCCCCGTCAGTAGATGGAACTGTTTTGGCAACATTGGGAAAAGGTTTAGGTATAGAGTAATGTTGATCCCATATCATAGTTCAGTATCAGACATTGGTTTCAATTCGGTATCAGACTGATAAATGTGAATTTGGATATTATCATTTATATTATTTTATTATATATTATTATTAGAATTTTATTGATGAATATTGATAAATTGATTAAAATTGCATAATTGAATTGATTCTGATTCTGATCCGATTGATCTGATTGATTTTGTTCTGATTAATTTAATCTGATCTGATTTTATTTAAATTTAATTTAAACAAGTCAATTGATGGATGAATAAAAAGTGCGGTCTCAAGAAAGAAGCTTTGAGACATTTGCAAAACATCAATGTGCAGACAACCTGGGATGATGAGCGAGGTGGTGAGTCTAGTGGTTATTTGTTATATTATGTGGTTATTTTGTTTGACCCCCCCCTTAACAGGACTTACTGATCCAGACTCATCTGCAACACTGATCAGTGAGATTGGGGTGTGGGAAAAGCCACAGGGCAGGGGGACTCTCTGGAAATCACCTGCAGTCATCAAGTGGACAGGTGGAGAGATACTTCCTGGAAGACCACAGAGTAGAGCTTATCGGAATAAGCTAGACAACAACGCATTCAACGCTACTTTGTATAAAGTGGAACAAACTTCTGCGATTTTTGCAGTACACACATTTGATAGTGGATACAGGTGTAGTCCGATGTGTAGTCCTTGTAGTTATTTGATATATTGAGTGAGTATAAAGAGGTACTCACACACAGGCAAAATGGGACATTGGATAAGGCGATGCCCATATCAAAGACAATTTCGGAAGAACAACCAAGAACAGGGATACTACCAGTTACCACCGCCTCCATCAACAAATAGGGTTCTATTGAGGAATGCCCCAAATTCAGGGAGGACCTCAGCAGACTAAATGGTCTGCCACACCCTGTTGACTAGACCAAAATGACCAAGTGGCAGCGCTTCCTTTAATCTCAGGGTCGGCTGCACAGGAACCAAGTGTTAATTTGACAGTAGGTGGACGCAAGGCACCCTTTCTCGTCGATACGGGAGCTACGCGTTCCACGTTACGACAAGCAGATTTTCCCGATATACCATTGTCAAAATACTATACAAAGGTGGTCGGAGTGTCAGGAGTTCCCATACACACGCCAGTCACGGAAGAATTGCGTGTCCAATTTGGTCCATTGACTGCACAACATGCCTTTCTTGTGGCATCTGGCGTTCCAGTAAATTTGATGGGAAGAGATTTATTGTGTAAATTGAATTGCACTGTCATCTGTAATGAAAACGGAGTGTATCTAGAAATGCCAGAACACTCCCACGACTTTATTTCTAAGGTACTAGATGGCCTGACAAGACCAACAACACATCGATGGGATATCGATGATACAATCATGGCGGAACTTTTGTGTGTTAGTTTTATGACACTGAAGGATGAAATGCCCGAAGTACAGGAATGGTTAGATAATTTTTTGATGGACTTTCTGACACGGCAGACTGATCTTCACTGTACAACATGTTATGATGCTACAGGAGAAGAGGGGTCCTATGCAGAGCGGGGTTTTAAATACCTGCACACCAAGTATGATATACATCTGACGTCATTGTGGGTGGGACGACAGGGAGTTGGGATGTCAGTGTCTTTGACGCCAGACCAACAACTCCTGTGGAATCAACCCGAAACAACAACCCCACACGTCACCTTAGCGGTGGCACAAGGGTACGAAGCAAAAGATGTTGGAATAATGATTGCAACTCTGAAAGAGTGTAACAACAGGGGATACATGGGAGAAATTCAAAGCGCCCCACTCTATGACTTAGATGGAGATGGATTTTGTTGGCAGCTCGGACAGCAGGTGCTTTCTACAACCTTCAACATGATTGTTGAATCGAATGATACTGACGATATTGGGGTATACCTACTCAGCTCTGATGCTGACGGTGACCAGGACCCACTCGATCAAATACCAATATGCTTGTGGACAACGCATCCAAATGATGTGGGACGAATCAAGAGTATTGCACCTGTAAGGATCACAGTAGATGATTCTAAGCCATTGCCTAGAAAGCGCCAATATCCATTGAGACCAGAGGCAAAAGCTGGTATTGCACCAGTGATTCGATCATTGGTGGAACAGGGAGTTATAGTTCGCACTGTGAGCATGTGCAACACTCCTATTATACCTGTGAAGAAGCCAGAAAGAGGTGATACAGATACAGCATAGGTTGTGTAAGGTAGCAAATCAGATGCCTCTTCAAGTCAGTAATGGAGAGCAATCCCAACCCAAATTGTATCCAGAAGCCAGATCATACGAGACAAATGAACTGGAAGATGAAACTCCTCCACCTTATCGGAGACATATTGTATATCAGCCACAGGTAGTGCCTGTACCTGTACCTGCCGAAAGACCAGAACAGAGTGCAGCGATTGGTTCTAGTCAACAGAGGACAGGTGAAAGACGTGACCCATTTGAGGTAACTACCCAAGAGGGTGCAATTGGGGCACAGGAACCGACTCAAAGTGGGCAAACGATGCAACCAGCTGCTATATCTTTATCATGCTCTCCATTTTACCATACACGGAGTAAGGGTCGTGTGATAAATGCCAATCAATCTAACGATCAATGTGATTGGCTAATGAATGATCAAAAGTTGACTCTCTCACAAGGAGGGTTTGAGCAAGTGGTGTTATGAATTTTCCTCAGCGGCAATTTCCAGGGGCAAATCAGCAACATCCAGATCTGATGTATAGACCATGGCAGGTACATCAATTGAAGGCATTGCAGAGTAGTATGCCATCAATCAAAACAGATCCACTTCAATTTGCGGAGGAACTGCGGTTAATTGTGGAAACTCAGTTGCCCACTGCAAGAGACATGGAAATACTTTTAAAATGGTTAATTCCTAATACCACCACTTTGAGGAACTTAATGCATGAGGCCAACTGGGTAAATACGGAAGATGGACAGGTGGACATGCCCACGGAGGCTAGAACGGCACAGATCAATAACTTGATAGAGGCCATAAAAAAAATTGCCACCAGTGACGGATTGGAACAAAGTGGTTACATGCAAGCAGAACACAGGCGAAGATGCTAGCGATTATTTGGACAGATTGCGAGATGTTTTCCGACTATATTCAGGCATAGACCGGGCACAAATTGACAATGCCTTAAAACCCCTTTTTATTAATGGTCTATTGCCCAAATTGAAGAGTGAAGTGGAAAGACAATGTATTGCTTGGGAAGGCAAGCCAATGCAAGAAATATTGAATTACGCCTTGCATCATCAGCGGATTCAAGCCAGGAATAGTGCTGTAAATGCCGAGAAATTGATGCAACTACAGACTCAAGCCCTGATGACTACGAATCAACGCAATAGGTTTTCTGGGCAACAACGCAACAATGCAGTAGGAGATAACCAGGGAGTGGGGTGGCAACTCAGGGATCTGGAGAGGCAGCCCAGCGATACAAGTGAACAGGTGGACAAACCAGCCAATGACAGACATCGATGTTTTAATTGTGGAAATATTGGACACTGGAAACGATGTTGTCCATATTCAAATAGGAAGACGAGTTCATAGGACGAACCAAGATCAAGGGTACCAGTGCTTACCGGTACCTCAGATAACGATTAGGCCTTCATTGCTGCAGATCCCAAATGCCAAAAGACCAACATGAATAATTGTTCATGCTTCTTGTCTCAAACATTTTTGGAGCAAGAATGAATTTTACTTTTGCTTATTAGCAAATTAATAATTAGTTGATTAAATGCCAAAATTGGATTTTTTTTGGAACATGAATTAAAAGATCCAGAATTAGAGTTCATTCTGGAAGCCTCATATTTGCCAATTATAAATGTGGTTTTAGGGAGTATTTTGGGCGAAACAATTTTTTACAACAAAACAATTACCAAAGTGTGGAACATTGCTTTGCAAAATTTTTTGGAAACCAAGTGACGAGCATCACATGATCAGCAGGTGGGCATTTTGGACTATTTTTTGCATGCTCATAGGTCAGTGGTCGACTGACATGTAAATAGAGGTGTTGTAAAATTTGTACAATTTGTAAATTTGTAAAATTTGGATAAATTATTGTAGGACCAAAAAGGGTAATTTCAAGGTGACATTAGGGGTTTTCTAAAAAATAAACTTTTTGTCTATTTGTGTATTAGCGTTTCTAACATTAAAGGATAAATTTTACGAAATTGAAATGAAATTGACACCCATCTTGATCTGTTAATGATGGTTCAAATGCAAACAAATATACATAATGCTTGGGTTTGTGTATGTTTGTGTGTCAATGTTTTTGTTTTGTGTGTCAACCTTACAAGAATATCCAGAAAATTCGTAAAATAAAATAGGAATATAATTTGATTATGAACATTATCTCTTTTGTCAAGGGCGATGGAATATACGGATTTGATGTGCTAGGTTATGAGCAGCCATTAATTAATAGTAAAATTGTGAGTAATCTTGGGATTCCATTTTTGATAGAATTCATATGAGAATAACAGCTATTTATGGATATGAGTTTCATAAAAAAAAAAAATGAGAGAGTACAAAATTAGTCAAATTTGGAAAAGGTCTTACACTGACTTCCCAGAGTACTCTGCTCACAGATTTTTTACATATATAAACTTGACCTTTATCAGCATATAAATTGTGCTGTATGTATGGATGTGTCTTAAGCATAGACGATATGGGCAGATATGGGCAGATAGTAAAGACAATTTTGTTGAATTGAACTATTGTGAGTTTTACAACGAAATGCATTGTGAATCTTAAAACCAAGGGGCAGACGTGAACGCGCTGTTATGTTTTTACACTCAGATGTTTTTTGGGTTTTTATGGGTTTTTACACTCAGAACACGATGTTACGTGTACCTGCAACATATTTTGTTAATCTGCCACACCTATATTGGCATACTGGTGTCAGTAGTCTTCACTAAGTTGCATAGAAAATGGAGGAACAACTTTTAAGGGAGTATACAACCACGTATTTGGATATTTTCTACAAAAGTAGGGGTTTCAATAAGTGGGAGCTGTACACATGGGATTTATCAAATTAAGTTATGGAGTTTAAACAAAGTTACTGGTAAACAGAAGGGAAATGGATAGTAAATAAATTCTTCAATGCTGGGTAAATTTAATGAGATATTACAAAGACTTATAAGAGCTATTGTTCTTCCTTATAGCAGTGGGAAAAGAGTGAATTAGAACCAAATGAATCTATAAATGAATGTGATAGGGATAATATCCTCAATTTGTGTTACTTATTTGATTGTGGGTAAAGAAATTATTTTATCGTAATGGATTGATAACAGCAGCCTGCAATGTCCTGAGAGTGTGCATCCATGTAATTAGAAATCCCAGATTTGTTTTTACAAACAACATTTGGTAGACGTCTTATGTCGATGAGCACTTACTTGGTAGATAAAAAAAGGTACTGCATGTTGGCAGCCACTTTTGCGGCCAGGTGGGACCCCCGATGGAGGGAGGACCCCCTTGGGGGCCCGCCCCCGACGTGAGTCCTGACCTGGCGGGCATGGTCCGGAGGCTGGTGGACCAGCGCCTGGCGGGACCTGGACCATGGCAGGCGGCCCCGGAGGTGGCCCGCGGTGGACCACGAGTGGGTAATCCAATTCGGACCTTCAGGGGGGGGAATTTGGAATTCCGGAGACAAGCACCTTATCAGGTGAGGTGCTATACTTGCAACCGTCTGGGTCACCTGGCGCGGCACTGTCGAGCCACGCGCTGGGATGATCCCCGGCGGTTGAGGTCCTCAACTCCGCCCAGGGGGGAGCGGGTTAGCCGACCCCAGACACCCCCCCGCTAGACCCCGGGAAACTAGAAAGCCTTGCACCGGCGAGCAGGCGCCCCCGTGGATTGCCTCGGCTTTAGATGCCGAGGCGGGACCCAGTACCTCTGAATAAGGGGGGCTTATTAGTGCCAGAGGACTGGGGGATTGATGAGCGTTGGGCCCGGTGGGTAAGGGTGGCATCCCTGCCACCCTTCCCATGACTGGGGCAAATGCGTTATAGATTATGGGGTGTATGGCAGTGAAAACTTGCCCGGGTGGGTTAGGTTATATTGATAGGGACTAGAGGTCACAAGAGGTGACAAGATTTAAGTAAGAGACTTGGTACCTGTAGCGGGGACGTAGTAGCTTAGTGTTTGATAATGACGTGGGAGCGCTGAGTGTAAGGGAAGACGGAGGAGCGCGAGTTTAGAAGGGAGTAGACAGAGCAGATGATGCAGTGTGAATGGAAGTGCTGGTGAGCAGCTTCAAATGAGGCATCGGTGAGGCAATGCTCCGAGGTGTGTGTGAGTGTACAAGTGATGAATGAGAGAGCATTGCGGATGAGTGTCATGGTGAGTAGTGAGTGTTGTGGATCAGCGCGAATGCGCTTGGGGGAGAGAAGGGTGCAGGCGGCACCAAGTATGAGAGCACAGGTGTGCAAGTACAGGTGTGTGGAATATATGGAGCAGAGAATGAGTGGTGTGGAGAGAGTTGGAGTAAGTGGTATGGAGTGGTGTGCGTGGTGCGAAGGTGTGGATGGGGGAAGAGTGGACCCCCATCACGGATCCCCGTGGCAGGTAGTGTAAGTGTTAGGTAGAGGGTATAGGTAAATTGTGGTTGGATATTGGCATCTGTGGTGCGGGTGGAAGAATGATGATTGGATGGGTGCATTAGTGTTGTGGAAATGGCTGGGCGTGTAGCCTGTTAGTGTGTGTAGTTGGTTTGGGCACTCCACCACTGTGAGGATGTCGGCCAGATGAGGCCGCAGGTGGGCTCTGGCAGCCGGTAGTAGTTGTTGTGGATGGGGCCCGAGGATCCGGAGGACGGACCCGGGTAGCCGAGTGCCAGAGGGCACCGGGGGGTGACAGAGCCAGGAGGGGCCTTCCCCAGTTAGTTAGGTTAGGGTGAGGAGCTAGGTAAGCTCGGGTGGCAACTGCAGTGGTGAAGGTTTGCAGGTGGGTAGACCTGCTGGGAGAGCTACATGTCTCAGCCCAGAAATTGTGCAAGGGCACCGGGGGATGAATCGGGGGAGTAAGACCCCAAATTGAGAAGCACCACAGTTTGGTCAATGGGAATTGGTTTTTAGAACCCATAGTGTAAGTTGGCCAATGGATTGGCAGGGAAAGACCCCGGGTAATGTAAAGTTGTTAAAGTCATTTAGGAAATAGTTAGGATTGATGAACCTGTCGCACCATATGCAGCCACTTACCTGGGGTGATGCTGAAGACTCCACACCTGTGTTTTCTTGTTTTGTGTTGCAGGAAAGGAGAAATGCTGTTTGGATTTGTGAGACGCATCACGACGTGGATGAGACATTGGGGTGATTCCATCTCTCCCTCCTTAGGAGGGACTGATGATGAATTGGTGATGGCAGATTTTGATGTTGAGTTGGAGATGGCAGATTTTGATGAGAGTTGGAAATGGCAAATTTGATTGGTTAGGAGGGAGAGAAGACGAATTTGGTTTATGGGAGGAACGGGGAAGACAGTAGGGACGTTGTTGATGTGTAAAGTAGATGTTTATGGGTAGTGTTGTGTTTTGTGGATACAGTAAGGGGTAAGGGAGGGGCAATGTAGGTTACCTGGTGGGGGGGGGGGGGGGCGTACGGTAGGAACGTACCTGTTTCACCTGGTTCCCATGTGACCCCAGTGTGCATTACCTTGTATTGCGTGCACTTTTGCGCCCTTACCACCTTACTCACTTGTCTTCTTTTGTCTCCCACCTCCGAGGATCTGGCTTTGGGGCAGAGAGAGAGGAGAGAGAGGTGCTGGCTCCGCAGTTGTGGGCCTGTACTTCCGCTGCTTGCTGCTTGGATCGATACACCATATGGAACGCAATTTTTGTGGCCGCCCACAATGGACCGCAGTTCTTTTGCGGTCAAGCACCACCCGTGGATGGACCTCTGGGTCAACGTGGCACCTATGCCATACAGGTGAACCACTTTTAGTTGGCCCCCCTGATGGCCACAATTCAGAAATGGACGCGGTTGGCGCCTTTCTTTATTTCTAAAGAAGCCAGAAGGCCAAGTGCACTCCATGAAGGCAAGACCAGCGGCAGAACATCGGCTGGCTGCGACACCACCGGTGACCATGGACACTTAATTGTGCATTTTTATGAACACTTTATTGGTGCACCGGATGGTGCTGACTGTGCGTAATGGGGTGGTGCTTTTGGTGCTTGGACGGGGTGCTCTGCACATTATTAAAGGCCGTAGGGCCACAGGGCACTCGTGGGTTGGTGTATCGATGCTGGCATGCGTGCTCTCCCTATGCATAACATCTGCATGTGTTCCTCAAAGAACAGGTCCTGGATCGTAGTGTAAATATCAGTGTTGTATAAATAATGCTCCCTACCGGCTGTACGTTTAGTTTGAGGATGCTTTCCGCAATTCGGTTATCTTGTGGGTGTGTTTCTGTTAGGAGAAGGGTGCAACGTCGCAGGGGGACATATTTACTCATTTGTGAACATCTGTAAAACTGTCGCACTCAGGGTTGAGTTAATAGTAGAGGGAACTACATCTGAGTGCCACACTAAAGTAGGTAAAAATTTATCGGGTCGGGCCGCCCCGAGGTAGAGAAGGGTGCAGTGTTGGGAATATGGGATTTGCATCCATCCATATCCGCTTGTAAATATTCCCCTATTTCCTCAATACTTCCCAACTATCCCCAATCCCCCATTCCCTAGTCCCATTTTCTGTAAACAACACTCTGTAGACCCGACCTCCCCCTATATCCCCCATTAAATGTCGTGCCCAGGTTCACTGCATCTCATGTAAGACAACTATAGGACATCTTGCTAGTTATTCTTAGTCTATGTCAGTTAAGGAATCGTTTCCATTAATTCTGACCCTTCGTTGCACCAGAATGTGATTGTATGGCACCGTTAGGAAGTTTAGGACCTCCCAATACCTCCCCGCAGCTCTTCCTCACAGTTCAACAACAACAACAACAACAACAACAACGAGCGCAGGAAGTGCGCGTCCTCACTCCGGCTTGGTTGGTAGGGGGTGTTGGGAGGGCACCAGGCCTTCCCAACGAGCCGCCATCAAACATGTGCTCGACGGGGTTACCAAATAGGGGCTCCCTGTCAGCTCCTCGTCAAGGGCAGAGCCCGGTAACCCCCGCACCCAATGGAAGCGGCGGACCGGCCCCAGTGGGGCGGAACCAACCAGCCGAGGGCGTGTCACTCCCCGCTGAGCATGCGCAGTGAGAGGGAGGTGACGTCAGATGCGCGCTGAGCTTGAAGCAAGAAAGACGTCCCCTGCGAGCGCTGTGAGGCCTCCCCGCATCTTCTGGACCGTGCTTTATCCTGTCCCCGAGCCAAGGTGCATCTTGTGCTATCGACATACCTGTCCCTTCCTGCCATCAATCCCTGTGTAAGTCTGCCTTGTTCCGTTTGTCTGGGGTCTGTCTGGGATAAGATAAGACGGTAATTAAGTGCCCATCTCTTCTGTGTCTTTACCTAACTGCCTTGTAATCTACCCCTTTTCTCCACCACTGTAATTATACCCTCCTCCGGAGGTCTTGAGAACTGTACCCCTTGCGTCGTTTCCTCTTTCCCAGTCGTCGTGTCCTTTCTATCATTGATTTGGCATAGCGTGATTTGGCCAACGTCTGGGTGAATCGGGTGAGTTGGGGAAGAATCGGGGGAACTGTTCGGTCGCGGTAATACCAACCGCTCGGTAAATAACATCTTTAACCGCGTCCGTAACAATATATATATATATATACAGACTTGGCATTTAATATGGCATCTTTTTTTTTTCTTGACTTGGGTTTACTTTCTTAACTCAGTATATCAATCTGGTGAGTTCCTTTTACACTTTGGTGATTTATTTGTTAAAAGAACCATGTCACTGATTGTCTGTCACAGCAAGAAGTCAACAACAGGATTATATCACAGGTGGCGTGACAAAATGTAAGGACAGGTACATTTGAGGATTGGCTTCACAATCGGGTATATAAGGGTTGTTGCGTTCTGTATTAGTGGAAAACAACTGCTGCACGTCTACAAAAGTTATTGCCGCTTCCTCTGGAGATGGTCCGTCAACGTGACAATGCTGTTTGTCATGGAGTGGTGGCTTTACGAAATTCTGGCATGAAACAGCGTGCTATTGCTTGGCAGTATGGCATCACTCAAGGTCAGGTGTCAAAGATCCTGAAACGAAATGCTCAGAGGGGTGTCCCTACTCCAATACCGAGGCCAGGATGTCCACGCAGAACCACAAGGAGAGATGATCGCCAGCTGCACCGGTTAGTCTGCAATGGCCGTACCAAGTCAGCTAATCGGATTAGGGCTGAGTGGCAGCAACTGACAAATGTGCCTGTATCCAGAAGGCTAGTCAACCAACGACTGGTTCAAGCAGGCTATTGTGTCAGGTGTCCCCTGAGAAAGCCATGCCTGACCAGACAACACAGCCAGCGCCGATTAAATTGGGCCAGAGAGCACCGCCAATGGCAGCCAGGACACTGGAATCACGTGACCTTCAGTGACGAGTCTCGATTTCTGGTCTATCGTCAAGATGGCTGCATCCGAGTGCACACACAAGTGCATGAAGCCCACAACGAAGATTGTATAGTGCCAAGAGTCCAAGCTGGAGGTGGTGGGGTGACCGTTTGGGCTGCTTTTCATGCAGTGGGCAAAACTGACCTGGTTGTTCTGAATGGAAACCTGAACCAGTTCAAGTACAGGGCCATTCTGGAAGAAACATTGCTTCCATTTGCTCGTGCAGCCTTTCGAGGAAACTTTGTCTTCCAAGATGACAATGCACAGCCTCATCGTGCTCGCATGATCCAACACTTTCATGCTGACCAGGGTGTAGAGCATATGGAGTGGCCTGCCATGTCCCCGGATATGAATCCGATAGAGAACTTATATGAATTATAGAATAGATAGCAATATATATATATACAGACTTGGCATTTAATATGGAATATTTTTTTTGTGGGGGTGAACTTACTTTACAAGATGACTTAGAACCAAAAGTTCATTAGAAATATGTTGAAATTATTCTAGATTTTGTTAATGTGACCTTTAAAAGAAACAAAAACCACATTTGACATTTTGAAGTAAATAAATTGATCCTTGAAAGTGATGTAAACTGATATCGAACTCAATTCACAGACAGTACCGTATTAAACTTCTGTACGTTTTCCAGAAGTATCTCTTTATTTTGCACATTAGCCAAAAAAAATTTCAACAAAAACAAAAGTTAAATTATGACTGGGATTACGGACAGTAAAATTACAGTTCAGTACTTCGTGTTACCCCCACGAGCATTCAGGAGAGCAGGTACACGTCGAGGCATGCTGTTCACTAGATTTGCCAAGGTTTGGACAGGAATCGCTTGCCATGCAGTGAAAATAGCCTGCTGCAATTCACGCACAGATGTCGGCTGCTGGTCCAAGTTGTCGATTTGATGCGTTAATTCTGCCCACAAGTTCTCTTTCGGATTCATATCCGGGGACATGGCAGGCCACTCCATATGCTCGACACCATGGTCAGCAAGAAAATGTTGGATCATGCGAGCATGATGAGGCCGTGCATTGTCATCTTGGAAGACAAAGTTTCCTCGAAAGGCTGCACGAGCAAATGGAAGCAATGTTTCTTCCAGAATGGCCCTGTACTTGAACTGGTTCAGGTTTCCATTCAGAACAACCAGGTCAGTTTTGCCCCCTGCATGATAAGCAGCCGAAACGGTCACCCCACCACCTCCAGCTTGGACTCTTGGCACAATACAATCTTTGTTAAAGGCTTCATGCACTTGTCTGCGCACTCGGTTGCGGCCATCTTGATGATAGAACAGAAATCTAGACTCGTCACTGAAGGTCACGTGATTCCAGTGTCCTGGCTGCCATTGACGGTGCCCTCTGGCCCACTGCAATCGACGCTGGTGGTGTTGTCTGGTCAGGCGTGGCTTTCTCAGGGGACGCCTGGCACGATAGCCTGCTTGAACCAGTCGTTGGTTGACTAGCCTCCTGGATACAGGCACATTTGTCAGTTGCTGCCACTCAGCCAGAAGCCGATTATCTGACTTGGTACGGCCATTGCAGACTAACCGGTGCAGCTGGCGATCATCTCTCCTTGTGGTTCTGTGGGGACGTCCTGGCCTCGGTATTGGAGCAGGGACACCCCTCTGAGCATTTCGTTTCAGGATCTTTGACACCTGACCTTGAGTGATGCCATACTGCTGAGCAATAGCACGCTGTTTCATGCCAGAATTTCGTAAAGCCACCACTCCATGACAAACAGCATTGTCGAGTTGACGGACCATCTCCAGAGGAAGCGGCAATAACTTTTGTGGATGTGCAGCAGTTGTTTTCCACTAATTCAGAACGCAACAACCCTTATATACACGATTGTGAAGCCAATCGTCAAATGTACCTGTCCTTACATTTTGTCACGCCACCTGTGATATTATCCCGTTATTGACTTCTTGCTGCGAAAGACAATGAGTGACATGGTTCTTTTAAGAAAGAAAACACCGAAGCGTAAAAGAAACTCACCAGATTGATATACTGAGTTCAGAAAGTAAACCCAAGTCAGGAAAAAAAATATTCCATATTAAATGCCAAGTCTGTATATAGCAATACATATATATATATATATATATATATATATATATATATATATATATATATATATGTATATATATATATATATATATATATATATACATATATATATATGTATATATATATTGTTACGAATTTGGGTAGTGATATATGTAGAGCAGAGTAGATCTGAGTAGGTAACATGCTTCGACTGTCGCGATAGGGAATCTACCTGTAATAAGTTCTGTGTGTTTAGGCGTTTTGTCGGTCAAGGTGTTTCATTGTGAATCTACCAGGAGATTCGGATGATAGGTAGTGTAGGGGTTAATGAGTAGAGCCCTTGTATGTCTCACCTGGTTAGCCAAACCTTTGTCCCTTATGGCACTGCAGACCACGTAGACACTAGTTAGGACCTTTCGTTCAACATTAATTATGCCTTCCCCCCTGACATGACTTAGGAAGAAATCGGGCTAGGACACCGCCACACGGCCGCCACCATTTGCACCTCCGCGAGGCCTATCCACCCCGTATAGCACGTGCTACAACACAAGGAGCAGGAGCGGGAGTGAGAGTGACGCAGTGGGCGTGCCCCTGGACAAGCCGGCGAGTCGGTGGAGGCTCTGCTTGGCAGAGCAGTGCGCCAATGCTGACGTCACTGGCCGGGGATATTAGCGGGGCCGGACGCCTTTTTGAGAGTTGGATCGAGAGTTGATTTTGGGCAGCAGAGAGAGAGAGAGAGTCGTTCAGTTGGAGTCCCGGTGCGAGTGAGTTGAGACTCGGCGTGTGGAGTTGCGCAGAGTGTAGTGAGTTCGTGCGCAGAGTTGAGTTTGTGCGCAGTTCGAGAGTTGATGAACGAGCGCTGAACGCCAGTTGGTTCGCAGTCGAGTTGAGAGAGGCCTGGCTTGCTTGTTGAGTTCATTGTGAGTTGGATCCTGAGTGAGTTATGCACGAGTGAGCAGTTGTGCACCAGTTGGATTCCTGGCAGTCGTCCCGGTGATCCGAGTTGGCTTGTTGACCATGTACGAGGGTCGACCTCGTGGTGCTTGGTTCGTGGTGCTCGGTGCTCGGGGCTTTGGAACCTGGAGCGAGGCGTGCCGCGCGACGAAAGGAGCCGCGTGCTGGACAGCAGCCAAAGCCAACGACGAGACAGATAAGCCCGAGCTCCGCGTATGCATTTTACACAACAGACGTGTTTCTTTCGTATTTGATCCCTCGTTTTGTATTTGATATCTGGTGTGCGGGATCCCGAAGTAGGAAATTTTATTACCGGCGCGTGCTTTTTCCTGTCCTTGCTTTCATTGAATAAACCCTTACATTACTTTTTGTACATAATATATTAACGCAGTTTCCTGATTGATTTAATAGTTAGGGCTGCGGGGCTCTCGCCGTTTCCCTCCATTCCACGCGCTTAGGGGCTTTAGGTTTTGGAATCCGCCATTGAGTCTCCGCCTCGGAGTGAAAGCCTTCATGATCGGCATCCACGACCGCCAGATATTAATTTTCGGCAGTTGCGCGACAATATATATATATATATAGCAATATATATATATATATATATATATATATATATATATATATATGGGTGGCCCAAAAATTTGAAGATTGGATTTTCATTTCTCCACAAGCCTGCCCCTATTCCTATTGAAGAACGTAGTTTGTGGTGAAACTTTGAGCCTGATTGGACAATATTTAAAGGTTGCTCAAAATGTTGACAAATTTTAATGAATAATAAGATACAAAATTTTTAGCATCATACATCAATTCATAGATAATTATCTATTTTCAATTACTCAAATTATTTATTATTGTTGGCTTACACTTGTCTTCAATGCAAGAGATTGTGCAAAAGCACTGGCCACAAACATAGCACGCCGATCTGAGAGATTTACTCTGTCCAGATTTGCCACTTATGCTTGAGTGAGCACCTTGATGGGAGCCTTTTTCGCCTGTTTGGCATAAGATGGACTTTGGAGTTTGAATTCATTGTCCCCTGAATCGGAGCGTTCAATCTCAGACTCATCATCATCATCAACCACAGCCGATGTTGATGGAACAGATTGCATTGCTTTTAGAGTCTCAGCAGCATGTTTCTTCTTTCTTTTATCTTCATTCTCAAGCCTGATACGCTTTCTGTTCTCCTTCTCTGCCAGAGTGTTGTCCACAGATCCCATACGTGAACTTGAGGGATCCTCACGCTGCATGATAAGGAATGCTTTGTCTTCTTCATTCGTCATTTTCTCAAGCGCATCATTTGTTGAGACATCGAAGAGGGATTGAAGATCATCTTTGAACATTTGCTCCTTCACTCTGTAGTTTTCGAATGTCTTGGTTCTATTTTTCTTTACCAGTTTGTCGGCATCATACAACTTCAAAAGTTGGCGCTCACAGGAATCTACTCTCTGCACTGGAATTCGTGCTTTCTCCCAGTATGCACACACAGCTTGTACACTAAGTTTGGCACTTTCACGAACTGTATGGTGTTCTTGTATGTGATGGTACACCATTTTCTGCAATGTGTGTCCTTTGGTTGGTAGTTCCCCACATATTATTTCCTTTTCAGACTTGCCCAGCAACCAAACTGTGGAAGAGCTGCGAGTTTCTGCCATCTGAAAAAAACAGGATAAACTAGAACGCCACTCAGTAGAGCGCATACTCCCGCCGTGGGTGGCCACTGCTGAGCCCTATCTTCCAATGGTAAAAAATCCTTCAAAAATTCCTGGATGGGGAATAATATCCTGAGCTTCACCAAAAACGAATCAATTCTTCCTTATCCCAAGGGCAATCATCCCACCAACTTTCATCCAAATCCGTTCAGAACATTTCCAGATATCTTGTTCACAAACACACGAACACGTAAACACACACACGGACGGACACGATCGAATGCATTACCCCCTGGTGGAGTAATGATCGTTTTAAGGCCATTATTCTCACTTGAGCAGGGGTTAGCCTTGCAGGCCCCATTACCTCATGGTTCCCTTTTTGAAGCAATATTTTTATGGCCAGATGCCCTTCCTGACGCCAACCCTTAGTCGCCTCTTACAATGCGCAGGGATACGGTGTACCTATTCTAAATCAGGGTACACACCAGGATCATTCATCCCAGCAAGCTGGTACTCAATTTGCCGACCTCAGAAGGATGACAGGCTGAGTCAACGCCCCTTGTGTTAATTCAGCAATTGACCGGGATTCAAACTCAGGTTCCTAGGATCCCAAGCCAGCACCCTAACAGCTAAGCCAACACCAGGCTCTGATCTTTAAAAAAAATCATTATTTTAATGAAATTGAAGTACCATATTATGCATGAAAGCTGTGCATGGTATCATGTTCTATGAACTCTGTAGTTTAACTTGTTACTCCTGTGACTAAGTAGGAGGTTCATTTTGTCAATTCACTTTCCGTACCTATTTGTGCGAGTAGAGGCATTTTAAAAATCTCTTCCACAGAGTCCATTGGATGCTTCTCTGCTCTTTCTTGAGAGCCCCAATGTGATGCTGCTTGTAAAACATGGCGTTCGGTACCAGAAGATCCGCCTGGTGCCATTAGTGAAGGAAATCAAGCGGGAATGGCTGCCCAAACAATGGCCCGGTCAAATAATTGCAGAACGGCAACCAAGGATTGAAAGAAATCTTCAAACTCTAATGCTGGACCTTCAAGCCCAAACATTTTACCACTGGAGGTATTGTGACTGCATGTTGTACTACGTACCGTTGTACAGAAGTGATCTGTCTACAATCTACATGCTCACTGCGCTTGAACAATATTCAGTTGGACTGCATTTACATTTGTTAAGAATTTCGGCACGTTCTTGATGTGTCCATCTATTCATGGTAAATCTACAGGGTTCGAGCATCAATCAAAAAAAAAAACAAAATCACATTGTTTGGCATTAGCATTCACAAAATATTCAAAATCAAAATCATTACAATACTTTTGGGACACCTTGCATATTGACCTCCGCGCCACCGAATGTGGGCAGACAAGTTATGCTTTCACCCCTGTCTGGTTGTCTGTTTGTGAACAAGATATTTCAAAAAGTTGTGAACTTATTTGGACCAAATTTGGTGGAGAGATTGGGTATGCGACAGGGACGAATTGATTAGGTTTTGATCAAGATCCGGATCCAGATACGAGCATTTTTTTTTAATCTATAGTGATTCTCCACCATTGAGGGATGGGGCCAAAAACGATAAATAACAGGATAGCCCAGTTGCCAGGACATGAAACCCGGAAATTGTCAGTACTATAAGGTTTTTTGGTGGATTAGTAATGGTTAAGGGGTATATATGACAGAACCACCTCTTGCCGCTGCAGCAACTTTGGGGAATTTCCGTTATTTGCATAAATCCAAGATGGCCACCACCGACCTTGGTTCAAATAGAAAATCAGCAATAACATTTGATAGAATCAAGCTAGAAGGATGATTTTGGTACCGACACATAGGTTTTCACACATGGCGGATGCAATGAAAGTGTCAAAAAATTTTTTGGAGGTTGCTAGACAACCATAATCCAAGATGGCCACTGTTTTGATATGGCTAAATAGCTAATCGGCCATAACTTTTGATATAATCATGTTAGAAGGTTGATTTTGGTATCTACCCATAGGTTTACCCATATGGTAGAGGCAATGGAAGGCTCAAATTATGGTTTTCATGTTGCTAGGCCCTTGCTAGTCAACTCAAATCCAAGACTGTCGCAATTGACACTTGGTAGGAATCAGATTTAGAAACACGAAAACAATATGACAACCAAAATGTTTATTGCATTTTTTAACTAGAACGCCACTCAGTAGAGTGCATACTCCCGCCGTGGGTTTAGTTCGAATAATACGTTTTGTTTAACATCCCATCTCCCCAAAACAATAAATGAAAAAGAAAGTAGGCCCTATCTGTCAGAGAATTAATTTTTATATATCTCGGAATTGGAGGAGAAAAACATCATTTAAGAATAAAAGCTTTAATGCAGTAAAACAGAAAAAATGTTTCTCAAAAAAATTCCCCAAAAAAATTCCTCGATCCGGAATAATATTCTGAGCTTCACCAAAAACTAATCAATACTTCCCTATCCCAAGGGCAATCATCCCACCAACTTTCATCCAAATCCGTTCAGAACTTTTCCAGATATCTTGTTCACAAACACACGAACATACGAACACACACACACACGGACGAACACGATCGAATAAGAAACGCCTACTTCAGGTTGTTTCTGCCAAAGGAGGCAATACCACCTATTAGAGCCAAGGGTGTACTTCCTTTTTCCACATGCGAAATTTGCATTTATGTTTATTTAAATTATACAATGGACTACAAAATGTAAATGTTTCATGGTATTTGTTATATTATATCACCTTTATCTATCAATATTGTTGAAATGAAGATCAAATAGCTGTATGTTGAAATATGTTGAAAAAGTCAAAACTTGAATGGGGTGTACTTACTTTTTCACGTGACTGTACGTATATATATATACATATATATATATATATATATATATACATATATATATATATATATATATATATATATATATATATATATATAATTATATATATATATATATACACAAAGAATTAAGTTAAGCACCCCCCCCCCGTTTTTTTACAACCTCGCACATTACAAGTTTGTTGTCGTCAAAACAGTGTAATATACCCATGATATTGCTATATTTTCTGGAGAAGTGATATTATGGTCACATAAAAACATAACAATCATGCCGTTTTCAATATTTTATTCTGAATAATTTAAGGTGAAATTTTTTGGGAATTTTAGGCATATTTTCACCTCAATTTAAGTATGGAGCTATAGGTCCATCACGGACAGTGTGGATGACGTTTATGTTTTCTAACGTACAGTCATTGTTCTGAGAAGACCTCTAGCGATCTTTGCGTCAATAACGTGTGTAGGACCCACGTGATCGGATCACTGACTCAACCCTACGTCTCATAGACCCTGTAAGCCGTCGTATGCGTTGCTGTGGCAGGCTGTTCCATTCCCGATGTAATGCACGTTCCAATTCATCCAGATTGGCTATTGGAGGGACCATCTTCGCAATTTGTCGTCCCAACATGTCCCAAACGTGCTCGAGGGGGTTCAGGTCAGGACTGTACGCAGGCCAGGGGATGGTTGTCACAGCACCTTGCTCCAGCAAGGCTCGGACGCGTCTCGCACGGTGAGGCCTGGCGTTGTCATCCATGAAGATGGGTCTGCTGGCGAGGGTGTGGTCATCGAAGTGCGGGATTACGGTGGTATTCAGGATTTCCTCGGCATATCGCTCTCCGTTGAGGTTACCTCGCACAGTTATCGGGTCCAACTTACAGTCATGGGAGAAGCATCCCCAGACCATAATCGAGCCACCACCAAAGGGTACCGTTGGTTGAATGTTTTTAGGTGCATACGCGGTGTTTTTGTGGCGCCACACCCGAACACGCCCATCTGTCACGTACAGCAAGAACCGGCTTTCATCCGACCAATGAACTCGCCTCCAAGACCGGATGTTCCATCCACGTCGCGCTAGGCACCATGCCAAACGCTCCCTCTGATGTCGTTCGAGTAGCCTTGGACGCTTGATCACTCGTCTTGACCTTAAACCGGCCGATTTCAGGCGGTTCCTCACGGTACGGTGACATAGCCTTCTGTTGGGCAGCCAGTTGTCCTTCAGGAAATGGCTCGAGGCGAAGGGATATCGTCGCACCAGTCTCAAAAGCGCTCTATCTTGGCGGACTGTTGTCACGCGAGGTCTTCCAGACCTTGGGCGGTCCTTCACCGCATCCGTTTCCTGGTGTTTCTGCACCAACCGACTGATCACCGAATGGTGGTAACCAAACGTTCGAGCTACAGCTTTTCTGGACATTCCGGACTCGATCATGCCTATTATCCGCCATCGTTCTCCGTCCGACAACCGTCTACGAGCCACCATTACGAGAAAATGACCATGTAACCCCCACACGAGCTCAGGCGTGACTTGCAATAACCCGTGATGATAGTGCATTTACAGAAAATCACGACCACGTGGATGATAACACGTGCTGCACGAGCGATGGGCGTCACAGATGAGTGCACTCATCTGCATTTCATCAATGGATAATTGCTAATGTCATACCAATCATTATTTGATCTCACATACCTTAGAATATATGCCAATGTATACATATACACAAAGAATATATATTAGGGGGTGCTTACCTTAATTCGTTGTGTAGGGGTGCTTAACTTAATTCTTTGTGTATATATACAGACTTGGCATTTAATATGGAATATTTTTTTTGTGGGGGTGAATGTAGTTTTCAAGATGTCTTAGAACCAAAAGTTCATGGGAATTATGTTGAAATTATTCTAGATTTTGTTAATGTGACCTTTAAAAGAAACAAGAACCACATTTGACATTTCGAAACAAATAAATTGATCCTTGAAAGTGATGTCAACTGATATCGAACTCAATTCATGGACAGTACTGTGTTAAACTTCTGTACGTTTTCCAGAAGTAACTCTTTATTTTGCACATTAGCCAAAAATTTTTTTAAACAAAAACAAAAGTTAAATTACGACTGGGTTTACGGACAGTAAAATTACAGTTCAGTACTTCGTGTACCCCCCACGAGCATTCAGGAGAGCACTTACACGTTGAGGCATGCTGTTCACGAGATTTGCCAAGGTTTGGACAGGAATCGCTTGCCATGCAGTGACAATAGCCTGCTGCAATTCATGCACAGAGGTCGGCTGCTGGTCCAAGTGGTCGATTTGACATGTTAATTCTGCCCACAAGTTCTCTATCGGATTCATATCCAGGGACATGGCAGGCCACTCCATATGCTCTACACCAAGGTCAGCAAGAAATTGTTGGATCATTCGAGCATGATGAGGCCGTGTATTGTCATCTTGGAAGACAAAGTTTCCTCGAAAGGCTGCACGAGCAAATGGAAGCAATGTTTCTTCCAGAATGGCCCTGTACATGAACTGGTTCAGGTTTCCATTCAGAACAACCAGGTCAGTTTTGCCCCCTGCATGAAAAGCAGCCCAAACGGTCACTCCACCACCTCCAGCTTCGACTCTTGGCACTATACAATCTTTGTTGTAGGCTTCATGCACTTGTCTGCGCACTCGGACGCGGCCATCTTGACGATAGACCAGAAATCTAGACTCGTCACTGAAGATCACGTGATTCCAGTGTCCTGGCTGCCATTGACGGTGCTCTGTGGCCCACTGCAATCGGCGCTGGTGGTGTTGTCTGGTCAAGTGTGGCTTTCTCAGGGGACCCCTAGCACGATAGCCTGCTTGAACCAGTCGTTGGTTGACTAGCCTTCTGGATACAGGCACATTTGTCAGTTGCTGCCACTCAGCCCTAAGCCGATTAGCTGACTTGGTACGGCCATTGCGTACTAACCGGTGCAGCTGGCGATCATCCCTCCTTGTGGTTCTGTGGGACGTCCTGGCGTCGGTAATGGAGTAGGGACACCCCTCTGAGCATTTCGTTTCAGGATCTTTGACACCTGACCTTGAGTGATGCCATACTGCCGAGCAATAGCATGCTGTTTCATGCCGTAATTCCGTAAAGCCACCACTCCATGACAAACAGCATTGTCGAGTTGACGGACCATCTCCAGAGGAAGCGGCAATAACTTTTGGAGACGTGCAGCAGTTGTTTTCCACTAATACAGAACGCAAAAACCCTTGTATACCCGACCGTGAAGCCAATCATCAAATGCACCTGTCCGTACATTTTGCCACGCCACCTGTGATATAATCCTGTTGTTGACTTCTTGCTGCGACAATCAGTGACATGGTTCTTTTTACAAATAAATCACCAAAGTATAAAAGAAACTCACCAGATTGATATACTGAGTTTAGAAAGTAAACCCAAGTCAAGAAAAAAAAAATATTCCATATTAAATGCCAAGTGTGTATATATATAGCAATATATATATATATATATATATATATATATATCTATCTATATATATATATATATATATATATATATATATATATATATATATATATATATATATATATATATATATATATATATATATAGTCTGGCAGCAAGTTTAGCCATGGATTGAAAAAAATTCTTCAGATCATCCTGAGGAAACATTTGAGAAATCACCCAATGCACAGGAACTACGGTGGCGTAACTGAAGACATGACGATCAGGAAACGGCAAGGCTCATGTCCAACGTTTTTGGTCATTGTATCACTTCAGGAGGGTGGGCTATAAAGACTGTGCTCACCTAAATCCCAATATAGTCTATGTGTGCCACAAAACCACAACCTCACAAAATCCAACCCTTCATGCGCCACTCTAATCTTCCTCCTTTGCCTCTTCCACTTCACAACCTCTCCCCAATAAACTCTAGCCCTATTCTCCAGCTCTTCAATCTACCAACCAGTCCACCATTTTTAGAGGAGCTAGTATATTAGAGTCTGGGTACAAGTCATCTGACACGTCTTCCTTGAAGTTCGGCCACAAATGACCAAAACGTCAGACCTGAGCTTTTTTTTGTTCAAAATCGTTTTCTGGTTGGTTGTCCATTCTGTTCTGCAGGATATTCTAAAATCAGTCCTTTCAATGACACTCATCTATTCAACATTTATGATTTCTTTAATACTTGGGATTACATGTACTAGCAACGGTACCCGCCCTACGGGTGGGGCTTCAATTGGGAGGCCCAACTGAAAAGGCAAAATATCAAAAATTGAAGGATTTTTATTTTAAACGATTTATATAAACATCCGTTAAATCATATCACACGCAAATCATCAAAATCTAAACAGTATTTGTAGAATTTCAATAAAAGCCACATCACTGTTCATATCGGTAAATATTATTCCATGTGTTTGGAAAAACTGGAAAATTGGAAAATTGGAAATTGGGAAAAAATTGCAAAAACAGTATAGCCTATTTTACTCCAGGGGGTCCCATGATTACCCACCCAAAATTTTGTTGCGATCGGTTTAGCCGTTTTTGCGGTACCTGGGAAAAGACGGACAGACAGACATTTGGTGAATTATAGTAAGATTGGGGAGACAAGAGACTCTTTTTCTCTTTAAAACGAAAATATTACCTGGCTGACTCAACCTGTGACTTCCTCCTGACACATGATTCAAAGAATGTACCAATTTTATGAGGGAAAGATTAAGGGAAGAACAAATGCAACTTGTTTTAACATGAGCAGATGTAGTTCTCTTTACAGTGTGGAGGGTACACTTGAATAACGATGAAAAAAGGAAAATAAGCTGAAATCTCCCACCTTTGGCTGTAACCCTCACATCCTGCTTTCCTGTTCATTCCGATCTTCTCTCCAAGGCCCTTCCCCGAGTGAATTCCCCTTAAAAGTGTAAACCATTTTCAATGATGTTTGGTGGTCTGCTTTCATTCTTTGAATAATGAGAGACACGGGGGAAATATATTGTTCATTTTTTATTCGTATGCAATTCGCAGGAGCAAGCAAGATTTCTTCGAAGTACAGCGTAACGCTTCATTTAGCCATATGTGTTGGGTAACTTTGATGTTGAGCTCCTCCCAGCGGGATTGAACATATTTAAGGCAGCACGATAGTTCAGTTGGCAGCATGTTTACCATTGAGCTGTCTTGTCTGAGCGAGAATTTTTGAATCCATGCCGTATGGACCGAGCTGTTACATACGATAGAGCCGAGAAGGGAAATAGAAGATAATTAAAAATTTTATTTATTTATTTCACGACAACGTTTTTGTGATAGATTGAAACAAGTATAATTATTTTGATTTCAAAAAGTTATTGTGATTTGAAAAATCCTGGCTACCGATGAATTAAATGGAATCTTGGCTACCTGACAACCGATGAAAATACAGCCTTTAAAGTGTGACAAAATCGGTACATGTCGGACGAGAGCGAAGTCGATGGCACACATCGCAAATCCCCATGCATCCCACCTAAATCAAAGTTGATAGATGGCAAAAAGTTCCACCAGAATTTAACAAACCTCAAATTTGGAGTTTAAAATGTTTTTCCCTGTTTTCACCCTTGTGACGCGTCCCCAATCCCTGGGGCTAAAAGGTCGTATCACAAAAGCTTTCAAATCCCCAAAAAGTCGTTATATATTTCATGTGTCCTCCCAATGTTAATTACATATCCAAAGTTTCATTAAAAACTGTTTTAAAATATGCCCGTAATTGCATGTTTTTGGTATTTCACCTGCTGACCCTTCCCAGAGTATGGGGCCAAATTCATACTGTTATTGCACCTAAATGCAATGTGATGATCTTAACTACAAAGTTTGGTGAATTTCTGCACAACTGTTTTAGGAGGAGATAGCGTGACAGACATATGGATGGACATACAGACAGACAGACGGAGCCGATTACAATATCCCCTCGTTTGTTTTTCAAAAAGCATGCGAATAAATATTCCAAGATACAAAGCTATAAATCTATAAAGTGCCTACCAATCATCTGTGGTGATCTCACATCGAAGAACATTCATTAAGCTCTGGGATGGCATCGCTGAGCTACAAAATTGACAAACCCAAAACAGCCTGTTTGTAATTCTCCTGCTTCTTCTTCTTCTGTTCAGAGGGCCTAACTCAAAATTGGTTTAGGCTCAGTGCTTGGATTAAACATGGATCTACTGCATTTTACAGTTGGAAGGTCCATGACCAGTCAAATCTTCCATAATTTGAAAGGATTCCACAAAGTCAGAATGGCTGCATACCCACACATAGGGCAAATAAGGGCCAAGAGAGCTTTCTAATCTTTCTAATCTAACATCTTTCTAATCTCAAGACTGAACTCTCAAACCTGCCTCTCTCTTCCAAATCCTGGTGGCGTCTGGTCAAATCTGTTTCTGGTGTTTGTTCCCTTCCTCCCTTACCTCAAACAGCTACACAGCTGACTCCGCACATGAAAAAGCTGAATGCCTCAACTCTGTGTTTGCCTCAAAATCTTGTGTCCCAAACCCGTCCCTCTCTGTACCCACCGTACCCAGTCGAATCCAGCTGCTCCTGGACTCTGTGTCCTTCTCTCCTGACAAGGTGGAGAAGTTTTTGTCAAACCTCGACTCTGATTCTGCAACTGAACCAGTCGGCATCAGCCCACGGGTCCTAAAATCCTGCTCTGCGGCTCTATCTCACCCTCTCTCCAGCAGGATATTGTTTGGGATATTGTGTTTGGGGATATTTGGAAAGAAGGGATAGATAAAATGAGATTGGAGTTTGGACTTTTTTCTGATGTTGTTGTTGTTAGATTTGTCCTTGTTTTTTCCTGAGTTTTTCCCCAAGTGAAGAAGAAGAGATATTTTGTTTGAATTTTTGAGGGAAGAGGGGAAATAGATTGTGCCAAACGATCAGTAATATCAATAACTAGAACAAAAGGAGCGAAAACGAGGCAAAGAAGGGAGGGGAAGCACACCCAACTATCACAACAGTTAAGACTCCGATGTAACACTGGAAACAAATTAAACAATATTGAACACAGCCAGATACAATTTGAGGATTTTTTTTTAACGAAAAACACAAACAGTTAAACAGGAATAAAAAGGGAACAGTGAAACACAACGTAAATGGTCAAGGGAGCATAGCTAAGAAGAACTGGTAGGAGAGAGTGCCGATCAGTTGTCCATATGCGCAAATCCCCGACCCTAACGTCCCAATAGCAGGATATCTCAAAAAGTTATGGATGGATTCAGACGAAACTTTGTGGACACGTTGGGTGTGTGGCAAGGACAAAATAATTAGATTTCGGTGAAGATCTGAATCCGGAACCAGATACGATAATTTTTTTTAATTTTGAAATGATTCTTTACCATTGAGAGATCGGGCGAAAAGCGATATATAACATGATATTTCCAAAAAGTTATGGACGAGTTATGACTAAACTTGGTGGAGGAGTTGGTTCGGTGACAAGAAGAAGCCGATTAAATTTTGTTCAGGTCCCAATCCAGATCCAACCTATCAGTGGGATACAAATCGTAAATTGTTCACCTGGCAGAGGCATGCTCTCCACCGAGTGCCATTCTAGTTCAAACTGCAGTCAAGGCTTTTCTCATTGTGTTTGTCGATCTGCAGGATGTTTTTTTGCTCTACAACATCAAGACTCATGGAAGAGCAAAGTGATGGGAGTGAGTTTTCTTTTTTTTTGTATGCAGCACATAGCTGTGGGTAGAATAATTTTCTGGTTGTGATACTGTGCCACCGATGCACTGCCCCGCAGTTCAGGGCAGGTATTTGGAACTTGTTCATGGTGCTGGAAATAGCTCAGCTACTCATCAGGAAGGACATCATGGGGTCTTTATTTTCCACTAACTAATGCTGGCAAACGGGACTCCCAGTTTAACATCCATCTGAGGGACAGCAAGCACATTGATGAATCACCCTGCCTATGAAACACCAGAGTGACAGTTTTCAGGTGTGTCGGGCTTCAGCCCCAGGATAGACAGCTCAAAAGTGAGTGTGCATACCCCTAAGGCCTAGGCTATCCTGCCAGCCCATTGATGGGGTAAATTTGCAATAGGGCAGGAGGGACACTCTTGGAGACACAATAAGCAAGGGTATGAATGAACAGGGAATGGGGAAAGAGCGGAGAGGAGGAACTGCTGCATGCAAATAAGTTGGCTTAGTAAGGAAGGGTCAATTGGGGGGGGGGGGCACATGGCCCTCTGTGTGCGTTTTCAGTGACCCGTTTCTGCTTATCCGAGCACTTTTAACCTGTCGTTTCTTGCGCAAAATCTGTAAGTGAAATAGTCTTTTTTCACATAATTTTCAGTATTTCAACAAAAGTGACAATTTTAAAGTGGTCAACCATAATTGTTCTGTTACTGGATGCAAGTTAGACTCACGGAAAAATAGAAATATGATGAGAAATATCCGCGGATGACACATGGTCTAAGGCTCGTAATGGAACTGATACACACACAGACACAAACAGACACATGGACATACTGACGAGACAAACACTTAACAGAGCCACTGAGCTTGGAAGAAGTGTCGTCACTTCCTGTGATACTCTGGGTACCAGCGACGTCATAACAATGGTGCCGCCTTTCTCACAGCACTCAGAGGGGAATTTCCTCAGGAGGAACTTCCTCCTCGCAATGGATGCCAACCAATGGTGAATGTCCGTGCTCTATCGTTTTAATTGCTAAACGTCAAGAAAGGAAGCAGCATGTGCCATTTTTAAAGCCTTTGGTATGACTCAAAACCGGTTCAAACCAGATGGGTGATTTTTAGGAGACACTGGCTCCTTACTGGATGACCATTGTCTCCCGAGCTCATCCGCCCTTTGTCAGGTGTTGTTTTTGGTCCTGGCAGGTTGTCACAGTCACCCTTCCCACTATCAAAACCAGGCAGTTACCAGTGGCAGTTTGCTATCATTATCTATCAATACAAGTGAGTGGCCGCAATGGATATATAAACACACACACACACACACACACACACACACACACAAAGTGGACGCTAGTATAATTTTTCTTGTATAATTTATCTTGTGTCCCTGGAACGCAAACAAACAACATATATTTATAACAGCCCTCACAGTTTGCATAGCTGCCACCCCTCCCCCTCTCAACAAACTTACCCTTTACATTCACAAGACCCAGATACGTTCTTCCCATTGGTGTTCAGAAGCATCCAATCCCGATACACAAGCTTTATGTATTTTCACGTCGCAAAGATGTCCTTTGCCGAAGAGTTGGATACCATTACTTGGTAATAATGCACAGCATGGCCTTTCCAATTACAGACATCCATTAAATAAATCACCATGCTTGCCATGTTCATATGAGACAAAACCCACAAGGTTCAACGGCCATTCACTGGTGGCGATCCATCAGGGGTTTGTGCAGCACATGCCCATCCACTCGGGCTGGAACCGGCCCACATGGTCGGGAGTTTGCAGTATAGGCAGCTAGCTGCCCATTCACCAAACATAGAACGTTATACAAGTCTTTAGTTGTGCAGAGGCACAGTCTTTTCTCTCAAGTATTTTTCAAGTATTTTCAGCTTATTGTAGAAGCTTTGTGAGCCATTTTAAGTAACAATCGATCCTTATCTCCGACACGCAATATACTTTATGGTACCCCGCCACTTGTAGGAGTATCTACGCATGTGCAGCAAGCATTTTGGGGTGGATGATGTCATTTTGAAAGTTGTGTATGACCCCATGCCAAGAGCAAAAAAAATAAATAGGGGCAATACCCCTGGGTGCCCACCTGGTAGAATAAAACAGTATACGACACTGACAAAAAGTATTTTGAACAGTATCATGGTATTTTAAGACAATATCAATGGTTGCTAGAAGACAGGGCAGCATGTACAATCATACCTACGTAATCATAAGACTTTAAACAAACAAACAAAAACATACCTATTTTGGGGACAAACGCAAACGCAAACCCCCCCCCCCCCCCCCTCCCTCCTCTCTGGACCCCAATTTTTCTAATTCCTTGAACAAACATTGATACATCACGGGCGATGAAAGTTATGATCAATTTTTATCAAAATTGTGTGTGTAGTTTTGGAGAAGAGAGGAAATAGCTATTTCAGGGGATCAAACCCTTCACACATCCACTTAAACCCTGATTCTTTTTTTATGCCGTGAACAAATGTTGATGCATCACGGGTGATGAAGATTGTGGTGAAGTTGCATTGAAATTGTGTATATAGTTTCAGAGAAAAGAGCAAATACCTAAAAAAAATTGGGGGTGGGGGGCAACACCCCATCCGCCGTAGATTCCCCCTCAAGGCCCAATTTTTTTAATGGCGTGATCAAACTTTGGTACATCGTGGGCGTTGAAGGTTGTGGGCAAGTTTCATCAGAATTGGGTGTATAGTTTCTGAGAAGAAAGCAAATACCTATTTTTGGGGGGCAACCCCCCCCATAGACCACCTTCGATCCGGATTTTTTTAATGCCCGGAATAAGAGTTGGTACATCATGGGTGATGAACAGAACGTTGTGGTCAAGTTTCATCGGAATGGTATGTGTAGTTTCTGAAAAGAAAGCGAATACCTGTTTTGGGGGTTCTCGTAGACCCCCTCAAGGCCCTATTTTTAATGTCGTGAACAAACTTTAGTCACAACATACCAAATATCATTTGTGCCAAATTTGGTCCAATCCCATCAGAGGTTTCGGAGAAGAAGTTTCAAGTGTTTACAAATGGACTGACGGACGGACTGACTGACAACGCGCCATCGCATAAGCTCCCCGAACTTGGTTCCAGGTGAGCTAAAATGAATAGTGGCTCATAGTAAAGTACTCCCCATGGGGAATAACATATGTTAATGATAATGTCATAGGTGCCTTCATTATGACGTCATAAATCGACAAGCAGAACGCTGGATCAAATCAATACGAAATTTATTGAGCATTCTAGGGATAAATTGGTCGAGAAAAAACAAATGATGACGTCATCGGTGACGTGATTCGGCGGCCATATCTTTACGGCGTAGCCCGTAGGGCAATGCCATCTGGAGCAGCATTTGTCTGTCCTTCCGGTGTATGTATGTATGTCCCTCACAAACGTTCACCAATCAGAAGTTGAGGATCTGGTCCCATGACCGGGGGACAGCAGATCCTCCACTCAGCAGAGCCAAGCCCGGCTACGCCGCCGTTGTTGGAATATCGGTCTTGTTTATATATTCTACGCATACATGGGAGTCTTATCCATACAATGCATATTGAGATCACCCATTATTTGAAATGTCGCATATGAGTCACAAACGTGATCAATATCTTTAGAAATAAATACAAAGATTTTAGATTGACTTGGTAAATTATAACAGACAGCAACCAAAAACATGAAATTTGATGCTGACTATGACCAAATATATTCCATCAGATCTAAAGTGACACTCTTGAGATTTGCATATTCAATTAAATTCTTAACAAAGACGCTGGTACCACAACCATGTGACTTCCCATCAATGTGGGAAATTGTAATTATCTTTGCCAAGGACACATCGATTGACTGGTCAGCGAAGGGTTAATAAGAGTCTTATTTTAAAAAATTATGACATCTGCCTTGTCAGGGGTACTCCACACCCTATGTTCCAATGTGGCAACATTTTTGAACAGTCCCTTGATATTAGTACACCAGACTGTAACATTGTGGCCTGTGGGATGTATCTGTTGGAACCCATCTGTGGATCGGTCCCATCGGCCGATGGGTCTGCGCCATCTGCGGATGTGTTGTTCACCTTGAAGGTGAACCCATCTGTGTTTCCTATGCATCAATGGTGGATGAGTATGTTTATTTGAACCTAAAAATAAGCAATTGATGTCATAAATGTTTATAAAGCAGTCCGTGACATGTGGTTTAATCTGTTAAACATTTAAAAATCATCTCTGTTAAATTCCTACCACATGTAATTCCAATGACTGTGTACCTGATTGAAGAGCACCATTCTGTCAACACATTCCTTCAAGGTGAACAACACATCCGCAGATGGCGCAGACCCATCGGCCGATGGGTCTGCATTGTCATTTCTCGTGCATCCACAGATGGGTCAGACCCATCGGCCGATGGGACCGATCCACAGATGGGTTCCAACATATCGACTGTCTACGTATCATACCGGCCTTTAGGCCTCCCACCAGGGTAGCAAGCTTGATTAGCGAACCCAGTGTTGAATGAAGGCAAAACTAATATCAGTACTATACATCCAGCATCATTAGTGAGCAAAAAACACCCCCCTCATAAAATTTGGACACTACACATGGTTAATATTGTTAAGCGTATGGGATACAGAATAGTTATCAAAGCGTAAGGCCTTAGCATGGACCATGTGATCATGTTGGATAACTCATTACCTCCAGTACGAAAGGTGGGCGGAGCTTAAGTTTTCACCCCTGTCGGGATGTTTGTGAACAGGATAAAACACGTGATTTTAAATGACGCTTGTTATATGTTGCATGGGGAACATGTGATTTTAAATGACGCTTGTTATATGTTCCATGGGGAACATGTGATTTTAAATGACGCTTGTTATATGTTGCATGGGAAACATGATTTTAAATGGCGCTTGTTATATGTTGCATGCGAAACATGATTTTAAATGATGATTGTTATATGTTGCATGGGAAACATGATTTTAAGTGACGCTTGTTATATGTTGCATGGGAAACATGATTTCAAATGACGCTTGTTATATGTTGCATGGGAAACATGATTTTAAATGATGCTTGTTATATGTTGCATGGGAAACATGATGTTAAATGACGCTTGTTATATGTTCCATGGGAAACATGATTTTAAATGGCGCTTGTTATATGTTCCATGGGAAACATGATTTTAAATGGCGCTTGTTATATGTTGCATGCGAAACATGATTTTAAATGATGCTTGTTATATGTTGCATGGGAAACATGATTTTAAGTGACGCTTGTTATATGTTGCATGGGAAACATGATTTCAAATGACGCTTGTTATATGTTGCATGGGAAACAGGATTTTCAAATGACGCTTGCTATATGTTGCATGGGAAACGTGATTTTAAATGATGCTTGCTATATGTTGCATGGGAAACATGATTTTAAGTGACGCTTGTTATATGGTGCATGGGAAACATTATTTCAAATGACGCTTGTTATATGTTGCATGGGAAACGTGATTTTAAATGATGCTTGCTATATGTTGCATGGGAAACATGATTTTAAGTGACGCTTGTTATATGTTGCATGGGAAACATGATTTTAAATGACGCTCGTTATATGTTGCATGGGAAACATGATTTCAAATGACGCTTGTTATATGTTGCATGCGAAACATGATTTTAAATGATGCTTGTTATATGTTGCATGGGAAACATGATTTCAAATGATGCTTGCTATATGTTGCATGGGAAACGTGATTTTAAATGATGCTTGCTATATGTTGCATGGGAAACATGATTTTAAGTGATGCTTGTTATATGTTGCATGGGAAACATGATTTCAAATGATGCTTGTTATATGTTGCATGGGAAACATGATTTTAAATGGCGCTTGTTATATGTTGCATGCGAAACATGATTTTAAATGATGCTTGTTATATGTTGCATGGGAAACATGATTTTAAATGACGCTTGTTATATGTTGCATGGGAAACATGATTTTAAATGACGCTTGTTATATGTTGTATGGGAAACAGGATTTCAAATGACGCTTGTTATATGTTGTATGGGCAACATGATTTTAAATGGCGCTTGTTATATGTTGCATGGGAAACATGAATTCAAATGACGCTTGTGATATGTTGCATCGGGAACCTGATTTTAAATGATGCTTGTTATATGCTGCATGGGAAACATGATTTCACATGACCCTTGTTATATGTTGAATGGGAAACATGATTTTAAATGACGCTTGTTATATGTTGTATGGGAAACATGATTTTAAATGACGCTCGTTATATGTTGCATGGGAAACATGATTTCAAATGACGCTTGTTATATGTTGTATGGGCAACATGATTTTAAATGGCGCTTGTTATATGTTGCATGCGAAACATGATTTTAAATGACGCTTGTTATATGTTGTATGGGAAACATGATTTTAAATGACGCTCGTTATATGTTGCATGGGAAACATGATTTCAAATGACGCTTGTTATATGTTGTATGGGCAACATGATTTTAAATGGCGCTTGTTATATGTTGCATGCGAAACATGATTTCACATGACCCTTGTTATATGTTGCATGGGAAACAGGATTTCAAATGACGCTTGTTATATGTTGCATGGGAAACATGATTTTAAATGACGCTTGTTATATGTTGTATGGGAAACATGATTTTAAATGACGCTCGTTATATGTTGCATGGGAAACATGATTTCAAATGACGCTTGTTATATGTTGTATGGGCAACATGATTTTAAATGGCGCTTGTTATATGTTGCATGCGAAACATGATTTTAAATGATGCTTGTTATATGTTGCATGGGAAACATGATTTTAAATGACGCTTGTTATATGTTGCATGGGAAACATGATGTTAAATGACGCTTGTTATATGTTCCATGGGAAACATGATTTTAAATGACGCTTGTTATATGTTGCATGGGAAACATGATTTTAAATGACGCTTGTTATATGTTGCATGGGAAACATGATGTTAAATGACGCTTGTTATATGTTCCATGGGAAACATGATTTTAAATGACGCTTGTTATATGTTGCATGGGAAACATGATTTTAAATGACGCTTGTTATATGTTGTATAGGAAACATGATTTTAAATGACGCTCGTTATATGTTGCATGGGAAACATGAATTCAAATGACGCTTGTGATATGTTGCATCGGGAACCTGATTTTAAATGATGCTTGTTATATGTTGCATGGGAAACATGATTTCACATGACCCTTGTTATATGTTGAATGGGAAACATGATTTTAAATGATGCTTGTTATATGTTGCATGGGAAACATGATTTCAAATGACGCTTGTTATATGTTGCATGGGAAACATGATTTTAAATGATGCTTGTTATATGTTGCATGGGAAACACATGATTTTAAATGACGCTTGTTATATGTTGCATGGGAAACATGATTTTAAATGATGCTTGTTATATGTTGCATGGGAAACACATGATTTCAAATGACGCTTGTTATATGTTGCATGGGAAATATGATTTTAAATGATGCTTGTTATATGTTGCATGGGAAACATGATTTTAAATGACGTTTGTTATATGTTGCATGGGAAACATGATTTTAAATGACGCTTGTTATATGTTGCATGGGAAACATGATTTTAAATGACGCTTGTTATATGTTGCATGGGAAACATGATTTTAAATGACGCTTGTTATATGTTGCATGGGAAACATGATTTCAAATGACGCTTGTTATATGTTGCATGGGAAACACATGATTTTAAATGACGCTTGTTATATGTTGCATGGGAAACACATGATTTTAAATGACGCTTGTTATATGTTGCATGGGAAACATGATTTTAAATGATGCTTGTTATATGTTGCATGGGAAACACATGATTTCAAATGACGCTTGTTATATGTTGCATGGGAAACATGATTTTAAATGATGCTTGTTATATGTTGCATCGGGAACGTGATTTTAAATGACGCTTGTTATATGTTGCATGGGAAACACATGATTTCAAATGACGCTTGTTATATGTTGCATGGGAAACATGATTTTAAATGATGCTCGTTATGTGTTGCATGGTAAACATAATTTTAAATGACGCTTGTTACATGTTGCATGGGAAACATGATTTTAAATGATGCTTGTTACATGTTGCATGGGAAACATGATTTTAAATGATGCTTGTTATATGTTGCATCGGGAACGTGATTTTAAGTGACGCTTGTTATATGTTGCATGGGAAACATGATTTCAAATGACGCTTGTTATATGTTGCATGGGAAACAGGATTTTCAAATGACGCTTGTTATATGTTGCATGGGAAACGTGATTTTAAATGATGCTTGCTATATGTTGCATGGGAAACATGATTTTAAGTGACGCTTGTTATATGGTGCATGGGAAACATTATTTCAAATGACGCTTGTTATATGTTGCATGGGAAACGTGATTTTAAATGATGCTTGCTATATGTTGCATGGGAAACATGATTTTAAGTGACGCTTGTTATATGTTGCATGGGAAACATGATTTTAAATGACGCTCGTTATATGTTGCATGGGAAACATGATTTCAAATGACGCTTGTTATATGTTGCATGCGAAACATGATTTTAAATGATGCTTGTTATATGTTGCATGGGAAACATGATTTCAAATGATGCTTGCTATATGTTGCATGGGAAACGTGATTTTAAATGATGCTTGTTATATGTTCCATGGGAAACATGATTTTAAATGACGCTTGTTATATGTTGCATGGGAAACATGATTTTAAATGACGCTTGTTATATGTTGCATGGGAAACATGATGTTAAATGACGCTTGTTATATGTTCCATGGGAAACATGATTTTAAATGACGCTTGTTATATGTTGCATGGGAAACATGATTTTAAATGACGCTTGTTATATGTTGTATAGGAAACATGATTTTAAATGACGCTCGTTATATGTTGCATGGGAAACATGAATTCAAATGACGCTTGTGATATGTTGCATCGGGAACCTGATTTTAAATGATGCTTGTTATATGTTGCATGGGAAACATGATTTCACATGACCCTTGTTATATGTTGAATGGGAAACATGATTTTAAATGATGCTTGTTATATGTTGCATGGGAAACATGATTTCAAATGACGCTTGTTATATGTTGCATGGGAAACATGATTTTAAATGATGCTTGTTATATGTTGCATGGGAAACACATGATTTTAAATGACGCTTGCTATATGTTGCATGGGAAACATGATTTTAAATGATGCTTGTTATATGTTGCATGGGAAACACATGATTTCAAATGACGCTTGTTATATGTTGCATGGGAAACATGATTTTAAATGATGCTTGTTATATGTTGCATGGGAAACATGATTTTAAATGACGTTTGTTATATGTTGCATGGGAAACATGATTTTAAATGACGCTTGTTATATGTTGCATGGGAAACATGATTTTAAATGACGCTTGTTAAATGTTGCATGGGAAACATGATTTTAAATGACGCTTGTTATATGTTGCATGGGAAACATGATTTCAAATGACGCTTGTTATATGTTGCATGGGAAACACATGATTTTAAATGACGCTTGTTATATGTTGCATGGGAAACACATGATTTTAAATGACGCTTGTTATATGTTGCATGGGAAACATGATTTTAAATGATGCTTGTTATATGTTGCATGGGAAACACATGATTTCAAATGACGCTTGTTATATGTTGCATGGGAAACATGATTTTAAATGATGCTTGTTATATGTTGCATCGGGAACGTGATTTTAAATGACGCTTGTTATATGTTGCATGGGAAACACATGATTTCAAATGACGCTTGTTATATGTTGCATGGGAAACGTGATTTTAAATGATGCTTGCTATATGTTGCATGGGAAACATGATTTTAAGTGACGCTTGTTATATGTTGCATGGGAAACATGATTTTAAATGACGCTCGTTATATGTTGCATGGGAAACATGATTTCAAATGACGCTTGTTATATGTTGCATGCGAAACATGATTTTAAATGATGCTTGTTATATGTTGCATGGGAAACATGATTTCAAATGATGCTTGCTATATGTTGCATGGGAAACGTGATTTTAAATGATGCTTGTTATATGTTCCATGGGAAACATGATTTTAAATGACGCTTGTTATATGTTGCATGGGAAACATGATTTTAAATGACGCTTGTTATATGTTGCATGGGAAACATGATGTTAAATGACGCTTGTTATATGTTCCATGGGAAACATGATTTTAAATGACGCTTGTTATATGTTGCATGGGAAACATGATTTTAAATGACGCTTGTTATATGTTGTATAGGAAACATGATTTTAAATGACGCTCGTTATATGTTGCATGGGAAACATGAATTCAAATGACGCTTGTGATATGTTGCATCGGGAACCTGATTTTAAATGATGCTTGTTATATGTTGCATGGGAAACATGATTTCACATGACCCTTGTTATATGTTGAATGGGAAACATGATTTTAAATGATGCTTGTTATATGTTGCATGGGAAACATGATTTCAAATGACGCTTGTTATATGTTGCATGGGAAACATGATTTTAAATGATGCTTGTTATATGTTGCATGGGAAACACATGATTTTAAATGACGCTTGCTATATGTTGCATGGGAAACATGATTTTAAATGATGCTTGTTATATGTTGCATGGGAAACACATGATTTCAAATGACGCTTGTTATATGTTGCATGGGAAACATGATTTTAAATGATGCTTGTTATATGTTGCATGGGAAACATGATTTTAAATGACGTTTGTTATATGTTGCATGGGAAACATGATTTTAAATGACGCTTGTTATATGTTGCATGGGAAACATGATTTTAAATGACGCTTGTTAAATGTTGCATGGGAAACATGATTTTAAATGACGCTTGTTATATGTTGCATGGGAAACATGATTTCAAATGACGCTTGTTATATGTTGCATGGGAAACACATGATTTTAAATGACGCTTGTTATATGTTGCATGGGAAACACATGATTTTAAATGACGCTTGTTATATGTTGCATGGGAAACATGATTTTAAATGATGCTTGTTATATGTTGCATGGGAAACACATGATTTCAAATGACGCTTGTTATATGTTGCATGGGAAACATGATTTTAAATGATGCTTGTTATATGTTGCATCGGGAACGTGATTTTAAATGACGCTTGTTATATGTTGCATGGGAAACACATGATTTCAAATGACGCTTGTTATATGTTGCATGGGAAACATGATTTTAAATGATGCTCGTTATGTGTTGCATGGTAAACATAATTTTAAATGACGCTTGTTACATGTTGCATGGGAAACATGATTTTAAATGATGCTTGTTACATGTTGCATGGGAAACATGATTTTAAATGATGCTTGTTATATGTTGCATCTGGAACGTGATTTTAAGTGACGCTTGTTATATGTTGCATGGGAAACATGATTTCAAATGACGCTTGTTATATGTTGCATGGGAAACAGGATTTTCAAATGACGCTTGTTATATGTTGCATGGGAAACGTGATTTTAAATGATGCTTGCTATATGTTGCATGGGAAACATGATTTTAAGTGACGCTTGTTATATGGTGCATGGGAAACATTATTTCAAATGACGCTTGTTATATGTTGCATGGGAAACGTGATTTTAAATGATGCTTGCTATATGTTGCATGGGAAACATGATTTTAAGTGACGCTTGTTATATGTTGCATGGGAAACATGATTTTAAATGACGCTCATTATATGTTGCATGGGAAACATGATTTCAAATGATGCTTGCTATATGTTGCATGGGAAACGTGATTTTAAATGATGCTTGCTATATGTTGCATGGGAAACATGATTTTAAGTGACGCTTGTTATATGTTGCATGGGAAACATGATTTCAAATGATGCTTGTTATATGTTGCATGGGAAACATGATTTCAAATGATGCTTGCTATATGTTGCATGGGAAACGTGATTTTAAATGATGCTTGCTATATGTTGCATGGGAAACATGATTTTAAGTGACGCTTGTTATATGTTGCATGGGAAACATGATTTTAAGTGACGCTTGTTATATGTTGCATGGGAAACATGATTTTAAATGGCGCTTGTTATATGTTGCATGCGAAACATGATTTTAAATTATGCTTGTTATATGTTGCATGGGAAACATGATTTTAAATGACGCTTGTTATATGTTGCATGGGAAACATGATTTTAAATGACGCTTGTTATATGTTGTATGGGAAACAGGATTTCAAATGACGCTTGTTATATGTTGTATGGGCAACATGATTTTAAATGGCGCTTGTTATATGTTGTATAGGAAACATGATTTTAAATGACGCTCGTTATATGTTGCATGGGAAACATGAATTCAAATGACGCTTGTGATATGTTGCATCGGGAACCTGATTTTAAATGATGCTTGTTATATGTTGCATGGGAAACATGATTTCACATGACCCTTGTTATATGTTGAATGGGAAACATGATTTTAAATGACGCTTGTTATATGTTGTATGGGAAACATGATTTTAAATGACGCTCGTTATATGTTGCATGGGAAACATGATTTCAAATGACGCTTGTTATATGTTGTATGGGCAACATGATTTTAAATGGCGCTTGTTATATGTTGCATGCGAAACATGATTTTAAATGACGCTTGTTATATGTTGTATGGGAAACATGATTTTAAATGACGCTCGTTATATGTTGCATGGGCAACATGATTTTAAATGGCGCTTGTTATATGTTGCATGCGAAACATGATTTCACATGACCCTTGTTATATGTTGCATGGGAAACAGGATTTCAAATGACGCTTGTTATATGTTGCATGGGAAACATGATTTTAAATGACGCTTGTTATATGTTGTATGGGAAACATGATTTTAAATGACGCTCGTTATATGTTGCATGGGAAACATGATTTCAAATGACGCTTGTTATATGTTGTATGGGCAACATGATTTTAAATGGCGCTTGTTATATGTTGCATGCGAAACATGATTTTAAATGATGCTTGTTATATGTTGCATGGGAAACATGATTTTAAATGACGCTTGTTATATGTTGCATGGGAAACATGATGTTAAATGACGCTTGTTATATGTTGCATGGGAAACATGATGTTAAATGACGCTTGTTATATGTTGTATGGGAAACATGATTTTAAATGACGCTCGTTATATGTTGCATGGGCAACATGATTTTAAATGGCGCTTGTTATATGTTGCATGCGAAACATGATTTTAAATGACGCTTGTTATATGTTGTATGGGAAACATGATTTTAAATGACGCTCGTTATATGTTGCATGGGCAACATGATTTTAAATGGCGCTTGTTATATGTTGCATGCGAAACATGATTTCACATGACCCTTGTTATATGTTGCATGGGAAACAGGATTTCAAATGACGCTTGTTATATGTTGCATGGGAAACATGATTTTAAATGACGCTTGTTATATGTTGTATGGGAAACATGATTTTAAATGACGCTCGTTATATGTTGCATGGGAAACATGATTTCAAATGACGCTTGTTATATGTTGTATGGGCAACATGATTTTAAATGGCGCTTGTTATATGTTGCATGCGAAACATGATTTTAAATGATGCTTGTTATATGTTGCATGGGAAACATGATTTTAAATGACGCTTGTTATATGTTGCATGGGAAACATGATGTTAAATGACGCTTGTTATATGTTGCATGGGAAACATGATGTTAAATGACGCTTGTTATATGTTGCATGGGAAACATGATTTTAAATGACGCTTGTTATATGTTGCATGGGAAACATGATGTTAAATGACGCTTGTTATATGTTCCATGGGAAACATGATTTTAAATGACGCTTGTTATATGTTGCATGGGAAACATGATTTTAAATGACGCTTGTTACCTTCGCAAAAGCGGAAGGTTATGTTTTGATCGCTGTGTATTTATTTGTATGTCTGTGTGTGTGTGTGTATGTTATTCGCATAACTCAAAAAGTATTCAACCGAATTGCATGAAATTTGGTGGGATGATTGGTTATTATACGGGACACATTTGATTAGATTTTGGGAGCAATCGGGTCAAAGGTCAAGGTCACGAAAAGGTCAAAATCGTATTTTTGTTGTTCTGTTCCCTACACTCCCATGCCAAGTACAGAACAGTAGCTGCGGCGAAGGTATGCGCTCTACCGAGTGCCCGTTCTAGTTATATGTTGTATAGGAAACATGATTTTAAATGACGCTCGTTATATGTTGCATGGGAAACATGAATTCAAATGACGCTTGTGATATGTTGCATCGGGAACCTGATTTTAAATGATGCTTGTTATATGTTGCATGGGAAACATGATTTCACATGACCCTTGTTATATGTTGAATGGGAAACATGATTTTAAATGATGCTTGTTATATGTTGCATGGGAAACATGATTTCAAATGACGCTTGTTATATGTTGCATGGGAAACATGATTTTAAATGATGCTTGTTATATGTTGCATGGGAAACACATGATTTTAAATGACGCTTGTTATATGTTGCATGGGAAACATGATTTTAAATGATGCTTGTTATATGTTGCATGGGAAACACATGATTTCAAATGACGCTTGTTATATGTTGCATGGGAAACATGATTTTAAATGATGCTTGTTATATGTTGCATGGGAAACATGATTTTAAATGACGCTTGTTATATGTTGCATGGGAAACATGATTTTAAATGACGCTTGTTATATGTTGCATGGGAAACATGATTTTAAATGACGCTTGTTATATGTTGCATGGGAAACATGATTTTAAATGACGCTTGTTATATGTTGCATGGGAAACATGATTTCAAATGACGCTTGTTATATGTTGCATGGGAAACACATGATTTTAAATGACGCTTGTTATATGTTGCATGGGAAACACATGATTTTAAATGACGCTTGTTATATGTTGCATGGGAAACATGATTTTAAATGATGCTTGTTATATGTTGCATGGGAAACACATGATTTCAAATGACGCTTGTTATATGTTGCATGGGAAACATGATTTTAAATGATGCTTGTTATATGTTGCATCGGGAACGTGATTTTAAATGACGCTTGTTATATGTTGCATGGGAAACACATGATTTCAAATGACGCTTGTTATATGTTGCATGGGAAACATGATTTTAAATGATGCTCGTTATGTGTTGCATGGTAAACATAATTTTAAATGACGCTTGTTACATGTTGCATGGGAAACATGATTTTAAATGATGCTTGTTACATGTTGCATGGGAAACATGATTTTAAATGATGCTTGTTATATGTTGCATCGGGAACGTGATTTTAAGTGACGCTTGTTATATGTTGCATGGGAAACATGATTTCAAATGACGCTTGTTATATGTTGCATGGGAAACAGGATTTTCAAATGACGCTTGTTATATGTTGCATGGGAAACGTGATTTTAAATGATGCTTGCTATATGTTGCATGGGAAACATGATTTTAAGTGACGCTTGTTATATGGTGCATGGGAAACATTATTTCAAATGACGCTTGTTATATGTTGCATGGGAAACGTGATTTTAAATGATGCTTGCTATATGTTGCATGGGAAACATGATTTTAAGTGACGCTTGTTATATGTTGCATGGGAAACATGATTTTAAATGACGCTCGTTATATGTTGCATGGGAAACATGATTTCAAATGACGCTTGTTATATGTTGCATGCGAAACATGATTTTAAATGATGCTTGTTATATGTTGCATGGGAAACATGATTTCAAATGATGCTTGCTATATGTTGCATGGGAAACGTGATTTTAAATGATGCTTGCTATATGTTGCATGGGAAACATGATTTTAAGTGACGCTTGTTATATGTTGCATGGGAAACATGATTTCAAATGATGCTTGTTATATGTTGCATGGGAAACATGATTTCAAATGATGCTTGCTATATGTTGCATGGGAAACGTGATTTTAAATGATGCTTGCTATATGTTGCATGGGAAACATGATTTTAAGTGACGCTTGTTATATGTTGCATGGGAAACATGATTTTAAGTGACGCTTGTTATATGTTGCATGGGAAACATGATTTTAAATGGCGCTGGTTATATGTTGCATGCGAAACATGATTTTAAATTATGCTTGTTATATGTTGCATGGGAAACATGATTTTAAATGACGCTTGTTATATGTTGCATGGGAAACATGATTTTAAATGACGCTTGTTATATGTTGTATGGGAAACAGGATTTCAAATGACGCTTGTTATATGTTGTATGGGCAACATGATTTTAAATGGCGCTTGTTATATGTTGTATAGGAAACATGATTTTAAATGACGCTCGTTATATGTTGCATGGGAAACATGAATTCAAATGACGCTTGTGATATGTTGCATCGGGAACCTGATTTTAAATGATGCTTGTTATATGTTGCATGGGAAACATGATTTCACATGACCCTTGTTATATGTTGAATGGGAAACATGATTTTAAATGACGCTTGTTATATGTTGTATGGGAAACATGATTTTAAATGACGCTCGTTATATGTTGCATGGGAAACATGATTTCAAATGACGCTTGTTATATGTTGTATGGGCAACATGATTTTAAATGGCGCTTGTTATATGTTGCATGCGAAACATGATTTTAAATGACGCTTGTTATATGTTGTATGGGAAACATGATTTTAAATGACGCTCGTTATATGTTGCATGGGAAACATGATTTCAAATGATGCTTGTTATATGTTGAATGGGCAACATGATTTTAAATGGTGCTTGTTATATGTTGCATGCGAAACATGATTTCACATGACCCTTGTTATATGTTGCATGGGAAACAGGATTTCAAATGACGCTTGTTATATGTTGCATGGGAAACATGATTTTAAATGACGCTTGTTATATGTTGTATGGGAAACATGATTTTAAATGATGCTCGTTATATGTTGCATGGGAAACATGATTTCAAATGACGCTTGTTATATGTTGTATGGGCAACATGATTTTAAATGGCGCTTGTTATATGTTGCATGCGAAACATGATTTTAAATGATGCTTGTTATATGTTGCATGGGAAACATGATTTTAAATGACGCTTGTTATATGTTGCATGGGAAACATGATGTTAAATGACGCTTGTTATATGTTCCATGGGAAACATGATTTTAAATGACGCTTGTTATATGTTGCATGGGAAACATGATTTTAAATGACGCTTGTTATATGTTGCATGGGAAACATGATGTTAAATGACGCTTGTTATATGTTCCATGGGAAACATGATTTCAAATGACGCTTGTTATATGTTGCATGGGAAACAGGATTTTCAAATGACGCTTGTTATATGTTGCATGGGAAACGTGATTTTAAATGATGCTTGCTATATGTTGCATGGGAAACATGATTTTAAGTGACGCTTGTTATATGGTGCATGGGAAACATTATTTCAAATGACGCTTGTTATATGTTGCATGGGAAACATGATTTTAAATGACGCTTGTTATATGTTGTATAGGAAACATGATTTTAAATGACGCTCGTTATATGTTGCATGGGAAACATGAATTCAAATGACGCTTGTGATATGTTGCATCGGGAACCTGATTTTAAATGATGCTTGTTATATGTTGCATGGGAAACATGATTTCACATGACCCTTGTTATATGTTGAATGGGAAACATGATTTTAAATGATGCTTGTTATATGTTGCATGGGAAACATGATTTCAAATGACGCTTGTTATATGTTGCATGGGAAACATGATTTTAAATGATGCTTGCTATATGTTGCATGGGAAACATGATTTTAAGTGACGCTTGTTATATGTTGCATGGGAAACATGATTTCAAATGATGCTTGTTATATGTTGCATGGGAAACATGATTTCAAATGATGCTTGCTATATGTTGCATGGGAAACGTGATTTTAAATGATGCTTGCTATATGTTGCATGGGAAACATGATTTTAAGTGACGCTTGTTATATGTTGCATGGGAAACACATGATTTTAAGTGACGCTTGTTATATGTTGCATGGGAAACATGATTTTAAATGGCGCTTGTTATTTGTTGCATGCGAAACATGATTTTAAATGATGCTTGTTATATGTTGCATGGGAAACATGATTTTAAATGACGCTTGTTATATGTTCCATGGGAAACATGATTTTAAATGATGCTTGTTATATGTTGCATGGGGAACATGACTTTAAATGACGCTTGTTATATGTTGCATGGGGAACATGTGATTTTAAGTGACGCTTGTTATATGTTGCATGGGAAACATGATTTTAAATTACGTTTGTTATATGTTGCATGGCAAACACATGATTTTAAATGACGCTTGTTATATGTTTCATGTGGAACATGATTTTAAATGACGCTTGTTATATGTTTCATGTGGAACATGATTTTAAATGACGCTTGTTATATGTTTCATGTGGAACATGATTTTAAATGACGCTTGTTATATGTGTCATGTGGAACACGTGCTTGCAAATGAAGGAGGAATAAAATAATTCTTGTGTAAAATTCATTTTATTTTCATTCACCATTTTATTGTAAACTCGCAGGAGGGGGGAGGTGGGAAGGAAGGAGAGAGAGGGGTGAGGAAGGGAGTGGGGGAGTGGATGGGAGAGGGGAGGGGGAGGTGAGGGGAGAGGGACGGGAAAGATATACAACATATACATCTTTTGGGGTGGCTTTGACAGGCCTCTCCGCTTTTGGGGAGTGGGGGTAAGGGAAGGAGGAAAAATGTATCCAGTGCAAAAAGTGCTTTAACCTCAGTGTTGCCCAGGTAAAAAAGGAAATTGTAATAACCTATGCCACCAACACCAGGCGGCGCTACACGGTACACCTTTACATAGAGATTTTACTCCCCTCGCCCAGTCTACCACATCCCCGCATGAGGCTGCGGCCAGATAGCCTATGTTACCCCCCAGACAAAGTTGTATTTGTATTTGTACCCCGAGTAAAGCATATAAGTGTTTATAGCTGGAGTACCTGACGTTGCTCAAGCGAAAAAGAAACATTAGCATATTTGAAATGAGGGCAAATACAATAGAAAAGCAATTACATCCAAATCAGAATCCATCACAAATATCAAATCATTGGTTCACGAGTTATCAAGTGACCACTATATTCGTCATGTGTGTGCGTTTATCTGTGTGTGTGTCTGTCTGTCCGCAGCATAACTACCCGATGATATCATCCGATCTTGATGAAACTTGGGTGGGAGGTTGATATCATGATCTAGTTGTGTCCTGCGTAGAGTGGGCGTATTGCGCCCATTGTGGGTGGAGCCACGCCCCAAAAAGATGTCTTTTTAGGGGGTAATCTATTTCAAGCTACATCTTCTCGGAGGGGTTTGGAGTCATCTGACAGGGGTTTCGATATTTGTTTAGGCCAATGTCATGTGTCTAGCCCCACAGAGCTCGATTTTTCATTTTCGCCCCAAGGTCAAGGTCACAAGGTCACGAAATTTAGAAAAGTCGATTTTTATGGTTTTACTAGCAGAAGTACCCGGCATTGCCGGGCGGGGGAGGGGAGGGGGAGAGGGAAGGGGAGGGGAGGGGAACGGGGGGAGAGCGAGCCCCTTTGTAAAGCGAGCGATTTTTTTTTTCATAGCTTCATAGCGTTTCATAGCGTCATCGCGATTTTTTTTTTCATAGCGTCATAGCGTCACAGCGTTCATAGCGTCATCAGGTGATCGCTCTGAGCGAATCAGCGCCCACCTGCTATGATTCCGTTGATTCCGTGCGCTGAAATGCGCTGAGGTAAATATGAATAAAAATATGGATCGTCAAATATTTTGAGTTCGGCCATGTTCGTCCCAGGCTCAATGGCCATGTCTATGCCAAATATCAAGCACGTAAGCCTCTCCGTTTAGGAGTCTATCGGTAACATTACACACACACACACACATACACACACACACACACACACACACACACACACACACACACACACACAAACTGTGTTTTATATATACTAGGGCATGCCCGTACGTGGGTGCCCGTTCCTTGCCAAAAAAAAAAAAAAACGCTACCCGTACGCTCTACCCCGCCCGTACGCCCGTAAACAAAAAAAACAACGCTCTTCGCTTCCGCCCTTCGCTCTGACTGAATTGGGAGAAATAATGCGCATAAGAAATCGAGAAATTATTATTTTCTCCGGAAGAAATCGAATTACGAACCGTAATGGCGCACGCGCTCGCCTCGGCTCGCTCTCACATCGGCCACGCCTACGCAACGCGTTCTGTGATTGGCTGCCGGAAGTGCAGTCTTCACTGTCCGGAAGGTCACAAATCGCAGTTACGATGAATCGCAAATTAGTTTTAATTAGTTTTAAAACATAGTTTAACGGCAACATAGTTTTCCAACGTGAAATAAATGAATACGCTCTCAAATGTGCCGTCCGAGGCAGAGTCTGTTCGCCACGTTCGGCACACGTGATAGCTCGCTGCTCTCTGATTGGTTGAATCGTTTTTTGGACATAGCTCGGTAACTACTTGTCCGATTAATATGAAACCTTGAAAAGGCACATCCTCGGGTCCCCAGCAATATACCTGGCAAGTTTAAAGTATATCGGACCCGTGGTTGTCGAGAAACAGCGGTCACAGACATACATACATACATACATACATACATACATACATACATACATACATACATACACACACACAGAGATTACTGGAATTATAGATAGATAGATTACATTGTTCGCTTCCTGATAGGGTGAAATGTCGTACATGATCTTATATTATCACATACATAATGAAATACAAGTTTTCCAACAAATTTCAGAATCCTCGACCTTTGACCTTTGAAGGTCACAAATGTCAAATTTTCAAAGTTGTCGGAATCGAACCGAATTTTCGGTATTGTGTAGCTAACTAACCTCATAACTGATTATACATTATTTTCTATCTCATTTCAAGGTCAGTAACCTTCGTTTTGACATTTCAAGGTCACAAAGGTCAAATTTTCAAAGTTGTCGGAATCGAACCGAATTTTCGGTATTGTGTAGCTAACTACCCTCATAACCGATTATACATTATTTTCTATCTTATTTCAAGGTCAGTAACCTACGTTTTGACATTTCAAGATCACAAAGGTCAAATTTTCAAAGTTGTCGGAATCGAACCGAATTTTCGGTATTGTGTAGCAAACTACCCTCATAACCGATTATACATTATTTTCTATCTTATTTCAAGGTCAGTAACCTACGTTTTGACATTTCAAGATCACAAAGGTCAAATTTTCAAAGTTGTCGGAATCGAACCGAATTTTCGGTATTGTGTAGCAAACTGGTTTCATAACAGATAATACATTCCTATTTATATATTTTCAATGGCGGTTTTGACCTTTGTCATTGAATACCGCTTGCTCGTGAACCATCGTCCTCTCCTGACTTGTCATTTTAACTTTTCGTTGAATATATATGCTGCTGAATGTGCCGTTCATCATGCTTCTGAGTTAAGTTGATGTCATTCAGTAAGAAGAAGAAGCCTTACCAGTTAAGTATGTCGACCGCTTCCGGTATTGTTTGATTTTCAAAGTTGTCGGAATCAATTTGTCGGAAATCAATCAATTGTCGGAAATAATTTCAAAGTTATTTGTGTTCAAATGTCTGGTGATCGTTTTGTATTTATTTATGCAAATGTGTACTTGTATATAACTCTCATTAATCAAAAAGGCTTAGGCACTATAGAGCGATTTTTTTAAATCCAAACAAACGAACTCCTTTTTTTGCCTAAAACACTCCCACTCACTCACTGATGAACCTCTGAAAGTTTGACGAAGATCCGTTCAGCCATCTCTGAGAAAATGGCGACACAGACCAACGGCTCTCTTTCAGTCATGGCCAAAAATATTGGTAAAAAAAAAAACCTTTTTCAGATAATGCACCATTTCTTCGAGAAAATTGTTGAAATTAAAAAATATTTTGGTATCCACAAGTATATTTCTTTGGCTTTCAGTGGAACAAACAAAAAAGCTGAAAAAATAGCTAAATCTTAGCTTATCCCACACAGAAATCCTGAAATGGCCCGGCCAATATTATTGGCACCTTTTAGAAGTTGTTAGAAATAATTAGATTTCAAGCAGGTGATTCTCCATTGCTTTGTTATTGAACTCACCTGTGGTGAGTTGCAGGTGCCTGCAATATAAAATCACTCATTCAATCAGTTTGAACTGAGAAAAGGAGTCATTCTGCTGTTTTGTGTCACTGTGTGTACCGCAATGAGCATGGAGAAAAGAAAGAAAAACAAAGAATTGTCTGAGAAGGTCAGACAAAAGATTATAGCCAAGCATGGACAATCTCAAGGCTACAAGTCAATCTCCCGAGACCTTAATGTTCCTGTGTCCAACGTACACAATGTTATCAGGAAGTTTAAGGCCCATGGAACTGCAGCCAACCTCCCTGGACGTGGCCGCAAGAGAAAATTTGATCGAAGATTCCCCAAGGTAGTGTTCTGGGCCCTGTGCTTTTTCTGGTCTTCATCAATGATCTCTCCGACTCTCTTGAAAATCCTCTCTATCTCTTTGCTGATGACTCCACTCTCTGCCGCTCCATTCCTCATCCCTCAGATCGGCAGTCTGCAACCTCCTCACTCTCTGCAGACCTGGACAAAATCACTGACTGGGCAACCAATGGAACATGTCTTTCAATCCTGACAAATCTCACACTCTTACGATGTCTCTCCGAAAAGACCGACTGGACAACCCTCCCATCCACTTTCTGAATAATTCTCTCCAAGAAGTTCTGTCACTCAAGCTTTTGAGTCTCACTATCTGCCATGATCTTTCCTGGGAAAACCACATTTCAAATCTGGCCTCCAAAGCCAGTCGCCGACTGGGCATCCTCCGTCATGCGAAGTCCTTCCTTGGCACACCTGAGCTCCTCACCACATACAAGGCTTTCATGCGCAGCTCAATGGAATACTGCTCTCCCCTCTGGGCTGGTGCTCCTGCCTCACACCTAGCTCGTCTTCACGCTGTTGAAACCAAAGCGTTCAGAATCATTGGAATCTCCCGTGATGAAGCTACCTCCGAGGGCCTTTCACTTACTCACCGCAGGCAGGTTGGTGGTCTTTCTGTCTTCTACCGACTCCCCTCCGGCCTTGCTCCTCCAGCAAACTCTGGGCTCTGTCCCCCAAATATTCCTAAAGGTCACACAAGACCTGCCTGCAACCCTCTTATGGTTAAACTGCCAAAATCAAGACTCTCTGCTCACCTTCACTCTTTCATTCCTCTTTTCTCCCGCTTCTGGAACAAACTCCCCCACTCCCTTCAATCCCACTCCTCCCTCCAGATCTTTAAAACAGCTGTTCACCACCATCTCTTATCTTCCCCCATCCAAAACCTTGATCTTTTCTACCCCCGCTAATTTCACCCCAAATCCTCTTTTTTGAAATACCAACTTCTTTCCTGGAAGTCCTTGTGGTGTCCTTGTGTTTATACTTCTCCCACCCCCCCCCCCCCCTTCCCACGCCGCCTCCCCCCAAGTCCTCTTTCTCCCACACATTCCCGATGTCCCTCACAAATGTTGTGTTTATGTGCTTCCCCTTATCTCCCCATCTTGTCTACGGCTCCCCTTTTTATATACTTTGTTTGGTTGTCTGTTTGATTTGTTTGTGTGATAAATGTTAACTCTTTCACGAGCCTCGATTGTGTATCCCCAAAAAAAAAAAAAAAAATTGCAGCAAAGGATTGTTCGAATGGTGGAAAAAGTACATCGCCCAACTTCCAAACAGATTCAAGCTGACCTTCAGACACAAGGTAGGACAGTTTCAACTCGCACCATCCGTCGCCAACTCATTGAAAGGGGGTTCTATGGTAGGAGACCCAGGAGGATCCCACTGCTGAGAAAGCCCGACTGGAGATTGCCAAAACACACTGTTTTGCATCCAGATCCTGCATCCGGATCTTCGGATGTTCACCAAAATTGAATCAATTCG